>NW_006768778.1:325535-488737 GCF_000204055.1 Melampsora larici-populina 98AG31
CAATTCTATAGGGATGGTTTCTTCCAATTGATTACGTTTGGGATCATTTTCATTTCACTACAACAATTGACATCTTTACCCAGGGGTATAGAAAAGTAGCGTGGGCATAGAAAACTATTGGTAGGGTAGTTTTCTATACCAATAAACAATGCTTTTGATACACCTATGTAAGATATTTGAGATTGAGGAATTGAGTATTTTCTTTGCGGTGAATCAGCTGTATGTATTGGGACCCAAAGGCAGTGCTACAGTGCGCAGAATCTCAATTTTGTGTCTTTTGATTTTTTTATCCTGAAATACAATTCTATGCTGATAAAAGAGATCCTCAACCATGTTCAGCAATGTATGTGAGTATGTATGCACAATCTTACACAGATTGACAGACACCTTTTACATGTGCACAATATGACTGATGGAACATGCTTTCCCATTGGACAAGACTCAAGAAGGGCTTTGAGTCTAGATTTAAATTCAGGCCTTGTGGTCATGTGGATATTTCCATCCGTGGGTATAGAACAGAATGGTTTGTCTAGGCATAGAGGATACTATCTCTATGGGTATAAAAAAGCACTTCACCCATAGTTTTCTATGCCCACACTACTTTTCTATACCCCTGGGTAAAGATGTCATTTGGTGTAGTGTATGCTTCTCAGGTGAGTTGTTTGTTGTGAGCTTTCTACAAAGCTTTTGTATATCAACTCATTGTTAGATTAGCTTAAGATTTTGTTGACAGGTAAAGATTGCTGAACTTACACAGTTGGTGGTACACTACCAGTGGTGGTCTCACACTGAGTCTTCCCTGTTGATGGACTTCAGGTAGCTTCAAAAAGCTATTATTTCTCAACTCAACATCAATTAGGTTGGTCTTGGGTGTAAGTGTAAATAATTTAAAAACCAGGCTTTCCGTGGTTCTATTTCCAAAAGATGTATAACTCATACCTGAAGAGATTTATTTAACAGTTAAAGATATGCAAAGGAATACCTTGTGTGTTGGTCTCAGTTTGAAACAAAGTAGAATAAAGTAGTGCTGCTATTGAGAGTCTAGTTGAAAGTGTCAAATATAAGTGTTTCACAGTGTTAGTTATTCAATGTTTTGTCTTTATGTGAACTGAAACCTATGCGTGAATCTTTATTTGCAACATCTTTGGTGATATCTGCACCTATGGTATATCATATCTCATATCTATACTCTGTTTTTGACCAGCATTACCTGTTGGATTATGTGTTTGCAAAACAATGAGGTGGTTGACTGAAAGTTAATCAGTCATAATAGAATAATAATTGAATACTTGGGTTATTCTGCTATGTGATATAATTGCAAACATGTAAGCTAATGGGGAGAATGGGCAAGATTTTGGGTGAAGTGACCAAAAAAAAAAAAAAACTTTTTTTTGGTTTTTTTGATACCTTTTAGTGAAAGAAAAAAGGTACTTTTTTTTTTGGTTTATCTTGAAAAACAAAAAAGTTTTCCTTATAGACCGTATTCCCCAAAACCCCCCAAAATTTCACTAATAAGCGCATAACTAGTCCATGTGCGGGTGTGTCGGCTACCTAGTGGGTGAAATATAAATTCCAAAATAACCAATTATTTTTTGCAAGTTCAACTTTTGGGTTTGAAGCACAATCAAAAAAGTTTTATTTGTAGTATGTGTTTCCACAAACATGTCAATTTGGGTTCCGCAGGCCAACTGAACGGGCCATAAGTGGTCTATACACCCTTGATTTTACCAAAAACTGTTATAAATATAAAACCCACACACTCCAAAATTATTTTCCAAGTTCAACCTTTGGATTAACTTCAAAACTGAAAAAGTTTTAATTGTGGCATGTGTTGCCGAAAAATTACCAAATAAGACAACATGACCACTTGTAACACCATTAGTGGTCCGCAATACCTTGAGATGACAAACCAGTCTGATTTTTAACATATATCACAGCTGTAAGAATATAACTCCAGTTCAACCTTTGGGTCTTCTTCAAAACTGAAAAAGTTTTAGTTGTGGCATGTGTTTGCACAAATGTATCAAATAGTAATATGTGCCCACTCATCAGGCCATAAGTTGTCTATATGATTTTATTTTTGAGTGCTCTGTGGCATGAATTTCATAGTCCAATAATTCACAGAGATGACCCAATTTCATCTTGTCCAATTGCTCCAAAAGACAAAAAGTAGGTATTGTATGCTACAATACCTACTACATGGCTTGTAAGATGGCTTTAATTGGGCCCCATTCAATTTACTCCTTAACTCAAAGACCCATAAGATGTGTTGAGGTTGATTTTTGGTGTTTGATAAGCTCTATATACGCATCACATTACATGTTTCTTTCCAAGGGCTTACCACAAACTCTGTGAACTGTGGTGAAATCCTCAGGTAGGGGGCGCATGACAACATGCCCGGTTGTAATGCCTGACAAGGCCTTTTTGGATTGGTCTAATTTTTGACATTCACTTTCTCACATACATATGTATCAACAAGGACTAAAATGAATCACGCAAGACATGTCAAAGGGTGTCAAAGCCACCACTGAGACGTCAATTGGCTTTGACATGTCACTTTCTAGGTGCAATAGGGACTGTCTCAACACTCAATCCGTCAGTTATAGAAACTGGGCTTGAGTGAATCGGGCATAAGCTAACCGGAAGAGGTACTTATAAGTTATAATGAAGCTTTGGGCATGAATAGGTCTCTCTCCCTATTGAACCACCAACATTGTCCGCCAAACCTCTAAGAGGAACGTGTCCGCCAAACCTCTAAGAGAATCAATGTCACTTCATATTATTTTGTAAATATCAAGATCAAGTTTTCCGAGATTCTAATTATCATATATTGCAACAGAAGTCTCTATCTGAAATATGAGCAGTGCTAACCCAAAATCTTGGTCTCGCACTGGGTCCTCCAAAAGAAAAGGTCCGCAACCTCAAACTCCAGCAACACGACAAAAACTCGAGAACGATAAAGCCGCTCAAGCCTGGTGTAAGAAGAAGTGTGACAGTATTCTTAAAGCTATCACACAGCAGCAACTACAACCAACCAATGAGGAAAACCATCCTGACCCGGATGAGGAAAACCCACCTGACCCGGATGAAGATGATGACGATGATGGGCCGCCTATCGAGAATCTCGATCGACTTGATATGAATCAAATTGAACAACCTCACAATGAAGGACCAGAACCTTGTCCTCCACAAACCATAGTCGAATTTTTGAGACACAATACCTACAAGACCAGAAGGATGCGTGAAGAACGTGCATGGGCAAAATTCTTACGACCTATGTTAGTTGCCTACTTGCGATGTTCATACATCACGTCCGAATGGGGAAATCCCACAACCTGGGAACACAATCACTTTAGAGAAGATAAGTGTTACTGTTTGGCAAGTGACAAGAAGACTCGATTTGTAGATATTGTTGATAGAGAGTGTGAGTCATAGTCCGTTCGATTCACTTGGTATCTGTTTTCTGTTGTCTGAGGATTTTTGTCAATAGCACGACAAAAGAAAGAGTTTTTATTCTGTAAATGTACACCAGATCAAGTCCGTCTGATCTCACAAGGCTACTTAGGAGGTTCTCCAACCCGTCCTGAGACGGCTTTTTCATTACGGCTGATACGATCGTATCAATTGACATGGAAACACCGGCCCATTGGTGTACAACCTTTTGCACTGGCGCATGATGAATACCTCGATGCTTTCTGTGGTTTGATATTGATCAATGGAACCAATCAGGTAAGCGCTGCTGTTAGAATCCCTTTTGACAAATAGTATATCAACATCATGTTGGATTCAACAATGTAGCCTCGAAGTTGGAGACGACCAATGGCATGTGCCGTTCACGCATATCGTCAAATTCTGAAGGCGCGCAACAAAATGCAGGATCTATCACTAGAGCTAAGCAAACTACAAAAGATGGCAACTATATGCCCACGATGTTTTGGGCCAGGCGAGACTTCCAAGCGGCCCAATGAGCCCGACTATATTGTTTGTCTAGACGGCAATTTTCAACATAAACGACACGCCGCGGCTAGTTGCGAATATGAAGAGATTCGACTTCAGTACCCATCCCTTTTTCTTACCGAAGAACAAGTTAAAGCATGGGAGCCTGGAGCCAGGCCTGGAGCTAGGCAACATATTGAAATACCACTGGTCAGTGTTATTGTTTGATTTGTTTTAGTATTCAAATTTTCTGATGATATTTGGACCAACCCCGCAGGATCCCTGCACTGCACAGCATACTGCCGCTGCAGACCGTAGGTGTGCCACCACGTTCCGTGGTTTTGATGACAATGGCCTCATGGGTATGGCTTGTAGGCATGACCAATTCTTAGCCTTCATAAATATTGTACAAAGCGGGGAAAAGTAATGTTTCTGTTCTTTTTTTTCAAATTGGTGGGTGCTGATCAATGTTTCATCTTTTGCCAGATCACACTTTGCTCATTCGATGATTGCAACCTTACTCAAACGAATTGCAGAGCCCAACAAACCTCCTAAAACTGTAGGAGTTCTGTATGATATTGGTTGTACACTCGAGAAAGGATTACAAAATGTAAGTCTTTTCTGTTGATCTAAGAATTGAGGATACAATGTATATAACTTGTATCAACCTACAGAATGATTTGTTTGTCCAAGAGCGTGAAAGAAGTCAGCTCAAGTTTGGTACAAGCGTCTTCCACGCATATGTACATCGCTGGAGTTGTCAATTAGACTATAATCCCCGTCTAAATGAAGGCTGGGGGCTATCGGATGGCGAGGGTTTGGAGCGAGATTGGTCTTTCTTAGATGCCCTCGTTGCCCTTCTACGTTATGTTACCAAGCAGCATCGGCTTGACGCTTTACATTTTCGAGCACTTCATAGAATATATTTGGGTCAAGCAAACATAGGTAAGCCTTGCTAGTCTATCTCAAGAATTTTCTCATTTTTGTGCACTATTGACGGTTTGTGATTGGGCTAGGCCGATCGATGAAAGATCGTGTCAAAAAAGGTGTTTCAACCATGCAAGAAGCACTGGCACTTCTTGAAGAGCTCAAGAGGGCCACTGGCTATCGTACTGAATATTTCTCGCAGCAGTGGGAACGTCAGAAGACTTGCCAAAGAGAAAATATGGGCAATACAAATATCCAACACCTTGAGTTACGTTTATGTCGCCTGATTGACCTTGAGCAGAGCTTTAAGAAATGTCAGTAAGTAACTTTCTATCGAGCTTGGATCCATCTATCATTCTCTTAGCTTACTATACAACTTCTAAAATTTTCAAAGCGAGCGGGTGGATCAACTTCGATGTCAGCGACGAAGAGATATGTCAGATGCCGATTTTGCTGAGCTGCGATCATTACCCGGCATACTGGCTGATCTGGCTGAAGATATCCAAGATATCACGACGGAGTTGGGAGGTCCCGAGTTTCAAGACATGGCAGCAGCAACTGGTTAGTGTTGTTCTCATTGTTTCGAGACTCGTGAGTAGCTGACATATCATCATCCCATAGATCCTCTGGCTCGCGCTTGCTTCCAAGTTCGCTTGGCAAAAGAAAACCTTTACGAAGCGAAGGTCGGCGTAATCGAACATCAGAAGCGATGGAGTAAAGCGGATCAGGGTAAGACTTTCTTACTGTATCATTAAACTGAACCATTTTGTCTAATGTTGGTAATACACAGGTGCTTCTGCTCAACAGCGATTCAAAACTACCATGAACACAAGAGTTGCCGCTGTCAAGAGTAAATGGTCAGCCTATATAACACAAATTGAGAAACTTCAAGAGAAGTTTCCAGATCATCCTCCTCCGCATATACCCACTTTAGATGAGGTACACCAGATGCCCATCACTGACCCTTTCTGGAATATCGGCAATTTGACTCACCCTGAAGAGGCGTGGGCAGTAGACCATGCAACTCAAAGGGGAATAGAAGCTTACCGCACTGTGCGTAGCTGTGAAGAAGAGTTAAGAAGGGTCGCACGAGAGGTGCGAAACGTGGTACTCCACTCTCTTGAAATGGAGGCCAAGTTGAATAACCTGGCGGCTTTGAGTATGATACGTATGTATATTCAACTTCATTTGCCTCAGTGTAGCTATCTAATGTGTCCTACGTGTGTTGTTCTTTGTGGCATTGCAAAGCAGCTTATGAAGCTGGTTTTCCAAATGGCACTCGGCCAATTGAGCTAGTTCAAGCCGGTGGTATTCTTTCAAAAGAAGCGTGGCTTGAAAGTCAAGAGGTCCTTAAGGCCGTGCACAACTCACTATCTCGTACATACTGCCGTAGGTGGATGGTTTGGGATGACGAGATCCCTTTATTACTTGATAAGACAAATATTTATTGTGATAATCCAGCAGAAGCGAATGTGTCTCTTGCACAACACTGGAAAGGTTTGATGGATCGGAACCGTCAGCAATGGGTATGTATGATCAACGGCGATCCTGTGTTTGCCAAAGGCCTTGATGAGGAGGACTTGGAAGAGCACCGGCTGAATAGGGACGATTTAGGTGAACCGTATCAGAACGCAATGGACTTGGCATTTATGCCACCGGATATACTTGTATTCTAGTCTACTGTCCTTGTGTTGAATGAGTCTTACATGCTGAGCTGAAATTAATGTCTTGTGTTGAGATTGCCAAGTGAGACCGTTTGCTAATACCCAGACACATCTGCTTGTTTTAACTTGCGATGAGGCTGATATAGCCAGACACATCTGGTATTTATTTTGTATATGTAGAATTGACTTCATATCTCGGTGTGTAAGTCACCAGATGCATCTGGTTGATTCAGAAAGTGGAAGTGACCAGATGTGTCAGTCCATATCCAGATTCATCTGGTTTGTTGTCTCGAGTCATGAGTCAGATGGATCATACTGGATGTAGTGTACAGAAGCAGATCCATCTGCTTGTGAAAATAACACGTAGTGTATTTGTAGCCAGATGCATCTGGATATGGGTGTGGCGGATGTATCCAGATGTGTCTGGTTACTTTCACCTTTGATGTGTTGCGGATGTAGGCAGACGGGTCTGGTGTACTGGTACATATCCAGATTCATCTGGTATTGTACTTGCTGTGCAGAGTTACCATACAGATGAATCTGGTTGTGAAGATGTGTATATGGCGTGTAAAGTCAGATGCATCTGCCTCTGCATCTGAATTTTGGCACTTGGATCCTGAAATCTTTCAACTGAACGTAAAACATGTTTCCCGCATACTTGAGTGGTTCAAAATCAGAAAATAGACGAATTTGAGAGTGAGAAACAAAAATCTAAAAGTACAACTTGGTGTTGTGCCTTTAAGGTGATCGTCTGACTCGCCTGAAAGCATCTGGCAGGTTTCATCGGCAACTAGCCGACCATACAGTATAAGGTTAGGGTCGGCTACATACCGAAGCATCTGTACTTCTCAGGTGTTGAGGGCACTGGAGCACCTACTGGTATGAATTTGGACTCTGACTTACAGAAATACAGTGAAACGCTTGAGTCACAGATTTTTTTTGGTACTAAGAAGCAAGCATTGATTACCGATTTCTTCAAGTAACTCAATAAACAAACAGTTTTTTTCTTTTTTCTTTGCTATCTATAGTTTAACCTTACTCTCAAACAAATGTACATACATCTCTATACGTGAATTATGCTGCAATACAAGTACAAGCTACAAGGTATCTTTTTCAAGCCTGGACATCGCATGGTCATAATGCATAACTCTATGCGTTATGGCCATAATGCATAAAACTATGCATTATCACAAAACCTCCCAAAATGAATAATCGGTCAAATTGCATAGAAACAGCCATCTCCCCCAATTATGCAATTGCGCGGGTTTGACTGTAAGGAACGTTCCCAAACTTCCGCGAGTCCGACCATGTTCTGCTCACGCCAGGAATACACCGTCATAAGCTCCTCTGCAAGGGCGTGGACGCGGCCGCGCAGAGGGCTTTGTTAAGCTAAACAGATGCCAGGGTAAGTTTGTGTCATGCTAGCCTGTGTTGGATCTACGATTATTTACATTATATACATACCATGAGTACAGCCTATGTACATATTGCTTAGAATTCCGAGGACATTCCGGAGAAGCCTGATGTGAAAAAATGTGGAGATGGCGCAGTTCCCGAGATGAGTGGGGAAGAAGTAATTGAGAGCGGGGCCCCGGATTATGAGTCAAGCCACTGCGCTAGCCACTGGCTCACAATGCTTTATGTGGAGAAGCGAGATCACAGACCCTTTTCAATCTTCTGCGGGGTACGCTGAGCACTAAATCAAGTATGAACTGTCCTCGTGATCAATTCCAGGGGTTCTGTGCTCGATCAGAAGGGAACTGAAGCAAGTGAAGATAATGAAGCGAGGCGAATATGCCTTGCAGCCTTGGTTTGTCGTTCTTAAGAGTTCGACAATCATACCTAGTTCGCACCCTCAGATCAACGTTTTCATCTAATTGGGTTATTTTAATCAAAAGTCTCATCAGGTTTCTTTTTTCATCACCTTTCCTTTGTTCGCGGACTTTTTAATCATTTCAATAATTTCAAGGTCTTCTGCAAGCAATAATTTACAAATTTCGTGCCCGATTCATCCTACTTACACCCACCCGAAGTGGCAAAACCAGCCAAAGTGAGTGAAGATGTTTGATGTCATACTCCCATCGTCCTCTTGGCCTTGAGATTTCATAACCGAGGATTGCGTTTGTTGAAATCTCATTGTCTCTTTCCACCGTACTTATCTTCAGACTCTCATATTCCAATCTTCATTCAAGTCCTCAACAGCTCAACAGCCACTCTAGATTCTTTTAACTATCCTCTTCGAATTCAATCCATCTTGAAAGACTTGGTCGACCGTCTATAGGTTTCTTTTTTTACATCTACCTTGCGCATAACTTGAAAATCGTACAGCAAAGTGAGTGTCAAACCAGACCACATGATGAATCATGCATTTTGAATCACCGCATCACACAAGGCCAAATATATGAAATGTAGTGCAATACACTGATCCCATGATATGTGCTCAGATTAACAGTGATCCGCATATCAGTTAGAATTAATAACTTAACTCCTAACTAAACTTGATTCATTATTAAACCTTGCTTCCCTTGCTTGAATCGATCTCTGCACTTATTGGTTTAAATCATTCTGCTTACCCTTGAGTATTAAAACCTTGTTTACCTTTTAACTTTATCATTACCCATCTCATCACTTTATCTTGGTTAGTCTCTTTACCATCACCTTTTTGTTGACCTTCAATCACTTTCCACTTATCTTTGTTTCCTGTTTGGTTCCATTTCATAACACACTTTGAAAGCTAATCAAAGCTTCAAAATCATCAAACTCAATGCCTCAATTTGTCGGGTGAGTCTATATCCCTTGATATCTTGCCCCTTCTTGACCAACTAGTTGATTTCTTATCGTCTTTATCAGTGCCATCGATGTTGGAACGACCTCTTGTCGATTCTTTGTGTTCGACCAATATGCCAATGTCATGGCGAGTCACCAACAAGAGTATAAACAACGTATGTTAAACATATAAGATCATCCTGTTTACTGCTCTGCATCCACTTATGCATTTCACTTTCACTTTCACTTTACCAGACTATCCTCACCCTGGCTGGCATGAACATGAACCTCAAGACTGGATCACAAGTATAGATACTTGTATTGACCAGGCGGTTATCCAGCTCGAGGCTTTAGGCCATCGAGCCACCGACATCGCCACTGTTGGGTTCACTAACCAGCGTGAGACGACTGTGGTATGGGACCAAATCTCTGGTCGAATCTGTAAGTGTCTATCACTATACCCGTCAACCTTTGATGTCTCTAATAATCTTTGAATCAAATCGCAGTGCACAGAGCCATTGCTTGGCCCGATGTCCGTACTACTTCACTTGTTCACAATCTCTCCGCAAAGACAAGCACATTTGGCACTGGCGTGGATCAGCTGCGAAAGAAAACAGGCCTGCCCATCAGTAATTACTTCGCAGCCCTCAAATTACGCTGGCTCACTGACCACTGTGATGCTGTAAGGGACGCGCTCGACGCAGAAACACTGCTGGTCGGAACTGTCGATACTTATCTACTCTGGGTATGTCAAAAAAACTCGTTCTTTTGCCCTCGAAGGAAACTGAGATTGCCCTTCTCCATATGCAGCATTATACGGGCGGACTTGAGGGTGGACTTTACATTACCGACGTCACCAACGCGTCACGGACCATGCTCATGGATATCAAGACTCTTCAGTGGTGTCCTGACCTCATCGAGTTTTTCGATTTTCCTCATTCCGAAAAACTCCTCGCCCGACTTCCGCAGATTGTTTCAAACGCTGAAAAATTTGGAGCCTTTACCAACTCTCATCCAGCCCTCGAGGGTATCCCTATCTCTGGCTTGGTTGGTGATCAACAAGGCTCGCTTGTCGGGAATCTCTGTCTCTCTCTTGGAGAATCCAAAAGCACCTATGGAACAGGGTGCTTTATGCTTTACAACACTGGAACTGAGCCTATTTGGAGTCGTTGCGGTCTCCTCACGACTGTAAGTTCTTCAAATCAATTCAAGGATTGTCTGGTTTAGTCTTGACGTCGATTTTGTATGCAATCAGCCTGGTTTCCAACTAGGTGTTGACTCTGCCCCAATGTATGCCTTGGAAGGTTCTGTTGCTGTGGGAGGTTCTTCAGTCCAGTGGTTTGTTAACCCTACTAGAGCGTGTTTGAAGCAACCCCGTTTCTCATGATCTTTGATTTGAATGTTTAGGGTCAAAAATAATCTTGGACTTATCAAGAGTTCGTCTGAAATTGGGGAATTGGCCAGTGAGGTCGAGGATACCGCTGGTGTCTACTTTGTCACCGCCTTCAGTGGATTATTTGCGCCCTAGTAAGTCGCAACCTATATAAACTTGTGACACCGCGCTAATCACCTCTAGGGATTTTTTTCCAACAGTTGGGATGATACCGCGACTGGCTTACTTGTCGGACTTACTCAGTTCACAACCAAACAGCACATCGCTCGTGCAACCCTCGAAGCTACATGCTTCCAGACCAAAGCCATTTTGGATGCGATGGACAAAGATCAACAGCAAGGTTACCAGCAACACTCTCCCACACCCTCAAGTTCAAGTTTTATATCCTCCTTATCATCTTCCACCAATAGCTCAGTAGAACCCCCATTGAGTCCGATCACGCCTGGTATAGAGGAGTTTCCAACTACTCGTCCTACTAGACCGCGTAGCGTTTTCAAGATCCTCAAAGTCGACGGAGGAATGACTGCGAATGATGTGTTATTGCAATTACAGGCAGACATTCTAGGGGTCTCCGTCGAAAGATCTGAAATGAGAGAGTGGGTGTCCGTGCATCTGGTCTTCCTTACTTTGTCACGAGCTTATGATTATTGATTTTTGTAGGACGACCGCACTTGGTGCAGCACTTTTGGCTGGACATGCGATCGGTTTATTTGGTTGGGATCTCTCAAAACCCGACACGATGCGTGAAGTGAATCAATCCGGTCGCAGAATCTTCAAGCCTAGTATCAGTGATGTGGAGCGGGAGAAACGCTACAAGGGTTGGAACAAAGCGTAAGCTGAAACGATTTTGATATCTTGTATTATCGACGAGTGTTGGATTTTCCCGCAAGCTGATCACTGCTTATACTCGTTCAAATTATGAATTTCAGTGTCACCAGAAGTAAAGGGTGGTTTGACGAGGACGATGAAGAAACTTTCGCGCCTGAAATTTCTGTAGCGCCACCACAGCCAGACCCATCCAATGCCAAGCAGATCGATCTGCCCAAAACCATCGCTACCAATATTCCATCCAATCAATTCCAGGTGGTCAACTCATGAATCTAGTCCCATTAATTTTACCCTCGTACCCAGGTGAAGTAAATGGTGTATCAGATAGGAGATTATGTAAGTTTATGAAGTCAATGTGTGGAATTTGAGTGTCCACATTCGCATGTTTAGTACCGCAATCAGTGTCTTTTCTTGTTTTCTATCACGCATACGCTTTTCTCAATTTCATATGGACTTTGTTTTCCTTTCGTGAAAGTTTCCCAACAGACATTTTAAGATATATACAGAAAGCGTAATACAGCATGACAAGTGAAATTACAATCAGTCACATCTCATCATTTTTTATCTCGTGATCCAAGCTTCTGATGGCTTTGAAAACTCGATTTGTATGCAAGCATCAGACAATAGAAAGGCTGAGGATTGAATAAGACAATGTCAATGAATACATGATGGTATCTTAGTAAAGCTTTTGCAACTTTGGAATCTCAAAGCTGAAGACCAGCAAGCTTACTACATGACCCCGGATTGCTCCTTCAAAGACTAGTTATCTGAAAATGTGACTTTTGACCTCTTGCTGAAACCCGTCCCTGCCAACCAAGCTGCCAAGTATATCCTTGGCTTCACTCATAGCTCTAAGAGAAGTTTGATTGTTTGTTGAAATTGAAAACCCAGCAAACAAATTTCCCAACGCTGAAATACATATAGTCAATGGCAGAAAGGGTCAAATCACATGAGATCAATGAGAGGATATGTACAAAGTAGAATCCAGGCACCTGCCCGGCCTTGTGCTCAGAACCGGGCATCTGCCTAGAAAATCCAGATTTACAGCCAAAATGATTCTGGGGACAAGTCTGGGCATGTGCTTGGAGTCTCCATGAAGTGTAAATCCATGGGAGCTCAAAAGTCACATTTCCAGATGACTACACCTTATCTCTGTGTCCTCTTTTTGCATGGCAATCTCCTCCATCATTGCCTTTATCAGTGACTTCAGTCAAGTCTTCTAAATCTAAATCATCTAAAGACATCCCAGAAGTTAAACCACAGTAGATTGTTTATCACGACTATCTTCTCTTCCTTCTGTCAGGAATGATGTCTATTCCCCTACGCCTCCTTGTGCAAACCCTCTGGCAATAACTACTTTTCTTTGTCAGTGATTCAGACAGTTTCTTACGGTCCTATTGAGATCCCATCACCTCCCAAGGACACATCTCCACTCAAGGAACAGTCTTCCACCTCTGTTCCCACACCAGCAGCTAAGGCATCTCTATCTCCTGTCCATTGATTATCACACACCCCACAAGCACCACAGTGGTATGATTTTGCATCTCAATTGAATGTAGCCGCATAATACCATCCCATGATGGCAACCTAATCCAGAACAGTCATACCAAATGATTACAGCTTTGCAGCAACAACTGGTTTGGATCCCGTCCCACATTTTCTTATCTTTGCTGTGAATTGCTTTGTATTTCACAGCCTTGACACTGCATTAAAAACTCTTCACACTCGTGTAGGTATGGATTTCACAGCCAACAGAGTACTTTGCAGCTGGCTAGGCATTAGTGAGGGAGGAGCAAGGGTTTTGGTCCAATTTTTCTGAATGTAAACTGTGTTGAAGTGCATGTGGTGTAGTAATATCTTTGCATCATGCACCTCAATAAGAACTCTCCAGTGTCCTATGTAAGGATAGTCCAAAGAGGAAACTATGATTTGCTTTCCTCCAAGTGTGAAATTCTTTCGCGCCTGTTTGTCAATTCTATCACACTCTTGTATGATGTACGAGGATTGTAAGCAGTCTTATTCAGACGCAAGACTACTTAAGAAGTTGGCTCTGTTACCTTACAGTTAGTGATATGAATGTATCATTCCTAGGACAAGCTGACTCTGATGAATGTTTTGATAATTACTTCCTCACGCAATCATATTCAGCGAGGACCCAAGAGACTCGCAAAACCGCAGAGCTGGGTATGTAGAGTACACATGGCCGAAAGTGCATTTGCTTTCCTCTTCGTTTGATCTCAACAGATCAAAAGCTTAAGCACGCTAATTCAGTCCGATTTGAATTGAGATACAATGTCATGTCCACTTTAGCTTGAAGAGTTTGCTGTTATCGGAGCTTGGTCCTCGCAGTCAGTCCAGGAAGAGGTATTCCGAGAATTTCCGAGATCAAAGGCCGTCATGTTTTCAAGCACTTCTCGTGCCTTCAAGCCTCTCTTAGTCAGCACCTTTTGAAGCTCCTCTCGACCTTTGGCAGAAGCAAAGTATTCGTCCAAATTTTCATTTTGAAGTTGATGACCTTCAGTTGTTCGGATTCGTTGTTTCTCTAACTCCAAAGCCATGTGCCATTGTTGAGATTTAGGGCTTCGTCCACGTTTAGCTTGGAATTTATCTAGGAAATCGATCCTATCTTGGATTGCTCGACGACGTTCAGAGACTGTCACTTTGATGTTCCGCATAGAGAATTGAACCTAAGGGCCGAAAGAATGAAGTGAGAAAGATGAGGTCAGATGAGCTAAGGTATTCTAGCGAATATAGCCCCTATTTGAAACTCACCGCTTTCAATTGGCTTTTGATTGTGGACAATGGTTCGCCAGGATTGGCAGGATCGACAAGTTTGCCAAATGTCCTTTTGGCTTCGGTACGTTGAACCAAGAGTAAGTTACGTTCTTTCAACAGAACGTACCACAAAACTTGAAGATCTTGAAAAGATTTCCGACGCAATTGTGCAACAGACCAGAAATGATCTGAGATGATCACAAGATAAATGAGAAGTATCAATAAGTAACGACCCCAAGATGTGCTATATAAATACAAGCACCAGAAGCACTCAACAAGTAGAATCAGTGACCGAACTATTCTCCATAGTCGAACCGCCCCTAAAAAAGTCATAAAGTGGACTTCGAAAGTTTTTTTCGTAATCCCAAAAGCTAGCGTCCTGTGATTGATCTTCTGATGCTGAAGCAGGCTGACTAAGCAGTTCTTGACGTCGTTTTTCATGAGCAAAAGCACTTTTTCGTAAAAGGGCAAGGGCTTGTCTTTGCGGGTATGAATATATCGGGTTACTCTCTCGACCATACTCATGTACAAGAGTAGGTGCACCACGGTTCCATTCTCTGGATGGAAGACTCCAACCTTTGCTCGGAGGTGGTGGCCCGTTGTCTGATTTGATTGGGTCTGTGAACGTGGGATCTTTTGATCGACGAGCCACAAATCGCTCGTCTTCTCTTTGAACATGTTCTTCTTCTTTAAGCTTGAAAAACTTGCGTCGTTTCTCTGCAACCCAATCTACTTTTGAATGCTCATATTTTCCTGTGATACCATCTCGTCGACGGAGTACGTTTGCACTAGAATCCAATTTCCAAGCAAACTCATCGGAATTCGCTCTAGATTTGAAACCTAAAAGTTTACGACGTGAAGTGGTAGTACGAGTAGGTTCATCGGGAGAGATCTTGAAAGAAGGGACTGAAGGATGAATGGGAGGTTTCGGTCGATTACGTTCACGTGAACGTCTAGCAAGAAGTGGTGAAGCAGAATGAAAGTGACGAGGTAGTGAATAGTTTGTAGATTCGAGTAAGAATGGCTGAAGTGGTTTTGAGAATGAGAATCGGAATGACATTGCTGAGCTGAGTTGAGTTGAGTTGAGTTAATGAAAATCCAAACCTGAAAGAATAGGAAAGAATTCTCTGTCGATCGATGGTTCACTAGAACTCGATATAAAGATTTCTCTAAGAATAAAAGCTTTATATCCGAACTAGACATGTAACTTTCTTGTTTCAATCAATCGAAAACTTCAAAATTTGACCATCACCTGATCAAATAACTCCGATGAAATTCTTTTAGCTCCGGAAACACTTCCTCAAGTTTTAAAATTCTGGCTTCTCTATCTTCGTCTCGATATCAGATTGGAACGCAAGCTTTTGGGCACTTCACGGGTTCACAAGATGAAGCAATTGGTCGTTCAAGAGGCTCCTAAAAAGATGTCAGGATAAATTCATCTCAACTATCACGATACCTAATCAAACCTCGTTATACGACTGGGAACTGAAATACTCTTTCTCAGAAAGCATATACAATTTTCAGTTTTATCTTCTCAAGAAATCGTTGCTATCTCCGAATATGAATCCACTCAACGAGATTTATATAGTATGTCCGGTTCGACCGACCCATCTGGTTTTGCAATCCCCGGCGCGCCAGAACCTCTCGTGAAGAAACCAGCGAAAGGAGGTGTCTTAGATACCAGGCTTGGTACATCCGATAAATCAGGAACATGCGGCACTTGTAACGCTAAGATGGCCGATTGCGTTGGACATTATTCATATATCAAACTTATTCTTCCAGTCTTCCATATTGGTTATTTTCGGGCTGTGATTCAAATGCTTCAAGATATATGCAAGGTGCGTGTTTTTTTCTGATTTAGTAAAAAAAGTTCATGAACTAAGTCCGATTATTGAAGATTTAGACTTGTGCAAGAGTGATGTTGAGTGAAGAAGATAGGAGAGTTTACCTACAACGATTTCGAAGACCAAATCTTGAAAATTTACAACGTCAACATTATGCAAAACAAGTTAACACAGCTTGTCGTAAAGTCCTCACTTGTCCATATTGTGGTGCTACTAATGGTATCGTAAAGAAAGTGGGTGCACTTCGAATCGTACATGAAAAATTCAGAGCCAAGAAGAAGGCCGACGAACTTGAAGCGTTTCGGGATACATTTATCAATGCAATCAAAGAAACTAGAGAACTTGCACCTCATTTACACAAAGCACAAGAAGATATGAATCCACTCAGAGTACTAAATCTATTCCGGCGAGTGACACCCTCTGTGAGTTTCGTGTTTGTCATGGTCTTATCGAATCTTGCGTCTTAACGTCTCGTTCTCGCGAGTCATCAGGATTGCGAGCTTTTGGGTTTGGATCCAGAAGTAGGCCGGCCTGAAGAATATATTTGGCAATATATACATGTTCCTCCGGTTTGCATTCGACCAAGTGTAACCCAGGAGGCAGCTACGTAAGTCTATCAGGATCAGACAGAATGTTACAGCCTTGTCCAATACTTACAATCTTTTCTGGTGATGACAGGAATGAGGACGACGTGACAGTCAAGTTGACCGAAATGATCTTTACAAATACATTGATCAAGACTGGTTTGGTCAAGGGTGTTCCAACTCAGAATATCATGGTCCGTCCCCATCTTGTGCCCAGCATATTGTCCATATCTGATCTGATTGTCTACACAGGAACAATGGGAGTTTTTACAACTCTCCGTTGCAATGTACATCAATGCCGAACTCCCTGGAGTGCCTTCACAAATGGTACGTCATTCTAATCCTTGATGCCCGTCAAGTCACTCACTTGAAGCTTCTTGTTTGACAGGGTGCAAAACCTATAAAAGGTTTTTGTCAACGACTGAAAGGAAAAACTGGTCGTTTTCGAGGGAATCTTTCGGGTAAACGTGTGGATTTCTCAGGGAGAACAGTCATTGGCCCAGATCCAAATCTCAGTATCACTGAAGTTAGTATTCATATCTAAATTTTTCGGATGAATCAAGAGTTAATTTTTATCCTCTTCAAGGTGGCTGTTCCAGATCGGATGGCTAAAGTTCTGACCTACCCGGAGCGCGTTACAGCGCATAACTTGGACCGTTTGCGTCAATGCATACGTAATGGTCCTGATGTCCATCCCGGTGCTAACTATCTGATTGCCTCTGGAGCACCTGGTACTGCAGGAGCAGCAACCCAATTCAAACGGTCTTTGAGGTTCGGTAATCGTAATCAGATCGCAAACACTTTACGAATGGGGGATACAGTGGAGAGGCATTTGCACGACGGAGAGTTAGTAGTCATCCATTGTTTAGGTTATAGCTGTTCACGCTATACACCGGCTAACGTTGAACTTTTAGTGTGGTATTATTCAATCGACAACCGAGTTTGCACAAACTTTCCATCATGTCTCATCGCGCAAAGATACGGCCGTGGCGGACTCTGCGATTCAATGAATGTGTCTGTACACCGTACAATGCTGATTTTGACGGAGACGAGATGAATTTGCGTAAGCTTCTTTCAGTAATCTTGCCTTTGATGTGTGTTATCTTATTTGAATTTTGTTCATGATTTCCAGACGTCCCGCAGACAGAGGAAGCTCGCACAGAAGCAACCGAACTCATGAACGTAAAATACAATCTTGTTACTCCACGGAACGGCGAGCCCATCATCGCAGCCACTCAAGATTTCATCACTGCTTCCTACCTCCTCTCGAGAAAAGACAATTTCTACGATCGCCAGCAATTCACACAGGCCTTGCAATACTTATCAGATGCTACTTTACATATTGATCTACCTCCCCCTGTTATATGGAAACCTATCCGACTTTGGACCGGAAAACAAGTTTTCAACGTGCTCATGCGACCTAACAAAGCATCACCAGTCAAAGTCAACATTGAGGCCAAATGTGCCACCCATCATAAAGCTTTACCTGAATTCTTACCTGACATGTCTCCCAACGATGGATGGCTTGTCATCCAAAATTCAGAGATCATGTGTGGTGTCGTCGATAAAGCTATTGTAGGTGGTGGTAAAAAAGATTCAATCTTTGCTGTTATCAATCGAGACTATGGTCCGGACGAAGCAGTCAAAGCCATGAATCGTCTTGCAAAAGTTAGTGCGCGATGGCTGGGTAAGTTTGATTCTGTTTCCTCTTGCATACATCTTCAAACTTCTTACACAATCTGTTCGAAATAGCCAACATGGGATTTTCCATCGGAGTTGGTGATGTCACACCTGGTGAAAGGCTGTCTACACAAAAAGAAAGTTTGGTAGCAAAAGCTTACAAGGAAACGAATGACTTGATTAAGAGTTCGAAAGCGGGGCAGCTACAAACTCTACCGGGTCGTGATCAGGATCAAACGCTAGAGGCAATGATATCAGGTGTCCTCTCTAAAGTCAGAGATAGTTTGGGTGTCATTTGTATGGCAGAACTTACTAGGCATAACGCTCCTTTGATCATGGCTACCTGTGGATCCAAAGGTGAGTCAAACATTGATGATCCAATCATGCTTGTCAAACTGACGTACAATTATATAGGTTCTACAATCAACGTCGCCCAGATGGTTGCTTGTGTCGGGCAACAAATTATCAGCGGTAACCGTATTCCCGATGGATTTCAAGATCGATCGTTACCTCATTTCCATAAAAAAGCCAAGGAGCCACCCGCCAAAGGATTCGTTCGTAACAGTTTTCATTCAGGTCTTCGAGCCACAGAATTTCTCTTTCACGCCATCTCTGGAAGAGAAGGTCTGGTAGATACGGCCGTCAAAACTGCAGAGACAGGTTATATGCAACGTCGACTGATGAAAGCATTAGAAGATCTTTCCACTCGGTATGACGACTCTGTGCGGAATTCGGTTGGTGGTGTGGTACAATTCACATACGGTGATGACGGATTAGATCCAACGTATCTTGAAGGAGATGGGGAACCGGTTGAATTCGCTCGAACATGGCGTCATTCCAAGGTATCAAATTATTTTCCGCATCAAATTCGGTCGATTATTTTCTGACCTCTTGTAATCACAGGCCACTATCTCACATCTCGACGGTCGAGGTTTATATCCATATGAGATTGTACAAACAGTGGCCAAACGACTTGCTGAGCCTCGGTTCGCCAAAGCTTGTACAACCCGATTCACAGATTCAGTTTTGAATTTCATTACCAACTCAGTAGCCAAACCAGCAGCTACTTATCGAGCGAGTTATGGAATGTATCCAGCCATGGAGATGGATGGCGATTGGGATGAGGAGACTGATCTATCAGCTGGAGTTACCGGTAAGTGTTTCTATGATTGGTCTGTTTTTTTATTTGCTTGCATCTTGATCATTTTTGTATGGTTGATTGTGGTGGCTTCAGATGCAAGTAAGAAGATAGTTGCAAACAAGACACAGGTGACGCTCAAACAAATCGATACTTTCCTAGACTATTGTTGGGTCAAATACGTCAAGGCAAAAGTGGAGCCTGGTAAGTACTTCGTGTGAGGTGGTCGAATTCCATGTGGAGCCGTCTAAACTGACGGCCTCGGTTTTACATACATATAGGCACAGCAGTTGGTGCAGTTGGTGCACAATCCATTGGAGAACCAGGAACGCAGATGACTTTGAAGACTTTCCATTTTGCTGGTGTTGCTTCTATGAACATTACACTTGGTGTACCTCGGATCAAAGAAATCATCAACGCGTCTAAAGTTATCAATGGTCCTATCATCAATGCACCTCTGGTTGCTAATCAAAGCGAGCGTGCTGCTAGAATTGTCAAAGCCCGACTAGAAAAAACGTACCTTGGTGATGTATGTTTTCAGTTTGACTAGAAATTATTGAATTTATCTGACCTCCACAGTTCTTTTAGATCACATCTGTCATTGAAGGAATGTACTCGAATGAATCTATGTATGTTGGAATACATATTGATATGGACACAGTCCGTCGCTTGCAGGTAAGGTGAACGTTAACTCTGATGATTGAAGTAATATGCTGACTCATGTATCACGATGCAGCTGGAAGTGACTTTGGATACGATCAAATGGTCGATTGTCAACGCTCCAAAATTAAAAATCCGTGAAGACGTAAGAGAGATCAAATTTCCTAAACTCAAACATCACACTCAACCTTTGTGTTGCCTCTTGATTAGCAAATTCAAGTGATACCTCGAAAAAACCGGATCCGAGTATATGTTGATGGTGTTTTAGCCGATGGTGAAAATGTGTTGCCATTCTATCAAAAGCTTATGTTCCTTAGACGAGTTTTGCCCGGTGTGGTGATCAAAGTACGCCCGCTACTTTCACTAGAGACATGAGAGCATAGCTTTAATGATCTGATTGTTTTACACAGGGCCTTTCTAAAGCTGGCAGAACTGTGATTAATAAGAATACATCAAATGAATATGAACTACTGGTGGAAGGATATGGTTTACGTGAGGTGATGACTACCGACGGTGATTATAATGTGTTTTCTCTTCCGTTGCTTGGCACTCAGACCGCTGATGATGATATTTTTGAGAATGCTTTAGGTGTGGTGGGTACACATACCATGCCGAATCACATCATGGAAGCTCAATCAATATTGGGAATTGAGGCTGGGAGAAATTGTATCATAAAGGAAATCTCATATACAATGGATTCTCATGGACTTAAAGTAGATCCACGGCATATGATGCTCTTAGGAGACATTATGTGTTATAAAGGAGAAGTCTTGGGTATCACAAGATTCGGTGTAGCTAAAATGAAAGACTCAGCAAGTTTTTTTTGTCTTTTCAATGAACTCAAGATTTAGTGGTTTTTCAATTGGACTGACTTTTGTAACTTTGATTTTTTTTCGATGATGATCTATTTAGGTGCTGATGTTAGCTTCATTTGAGAAAACTACTGATCATTTGTTTGATGCAGCTCTTTATAGTAAAAGAGATGCGATTGAAGGTGTTTCTGAATGTATCATTATGGGTAATCCTGCCAATGATATTGGTACTTCTGCGTTAGTGTTTTTCTTTAATATGAAGTAAAAAAAAATAAGTATGATTGAAATTAAAGAAAACTGATTCAAGATTACTTTTTATTTTGAGGGATTTTATAGTGCTTGTTTGGTATCTGATTTACCTGTTTTACCACCCCCACGAAAACTTTTGTTCGAGAATTGTTAAGAAAAGCAAAAGCAAAAGATTTTAGATTTATGTATTTGAGTATTAAGCTGCATACATCATATATACCAATGTGAATTAGACAACAGTTGAGTTTTGGGTCAAGATTTGAAATGATAACATAGGTTAAAGGTCTTAAGCCATTCTTCCGACGCGGCCACGTCCGCTCTCAAAGAGGGGCTTATGGCTAAAACCCCGGGTTTACCCTGAGCACAGCAGGATTTTCAAGCACTTTGACTTGAAATCCCATTGTGAGGGCTCTAGACATTTTGTAACCTCACAAAAAATTGAACAGATCTTCTTATAAGCCTTGTGCATATGCTTGTGCCATCATTAACACCACTTTATTTGAGCAAAGTGACACAGTCAAGCTGTTGAGTTCTTGCAAATCTGGCTCCTATTCAATATACATGTATACATGTGTGCTTAGCCCATTCAAGATTACTTGATCTCGGAGTCTGATTTCCTTGCAATCCGCAACTGTTGACATGCTAAGTGTTAAAAGGAGACACAGGACCTTGAGGAAGCTCTTCTGATTCTTTTGTGAGGTTTCATGATGTTTGGAGTCCTAACATTGGGGATTCAAGCAAATGAGCTTGAAAATATTGCTGTGCTCAGGCCAAACCCGGGGTTTAAGTCATCAGCCGCTCTTCAAGAGCAGATGTGGCCGTGTTGGGAGAGGAGCTTATTTAAGCTTGTGCTAAACCAGACTTTTGCCAAAGTGTCATCACTACAACACTTGGCTTACCCTCATGTTGCTGACTCTTCCTGGTACTGCTGCTCTTTACCAGCAAATCGCTGTCCTTGAGCAACATACAATGCCTCCTTCCCTTTGACCTGTGGCCTCTGGCAGCTTCCAAGAGATGCAAATGAGCATTAGCAACCAGTCCATTGACAACAGTCCAAGCGTCCTCACTGAGGAGGCCTTGGACATACTCAACAAGGTTGAAGGTGTGTTCTGTTTGAAGCAGGAGGAACTCAAAGAATTTTGCAAGCTCCTCTGCTTGATTCACGCCAAATCACCTTTGGGTAATATTCCTAGCACTCTCAACAATCATAGTGCTCAGCAACTCCACAACATTAGGACCAAGGCCTCCAAGTTCTTGTCGCACTTTTGGGTATTTAATAGTACTAACAAATCTGGAAAGTAGCAAAGGGGCTAGAAGGTGGGTCAATGAATGTTACTTGTTCACCCAATTCCTCTACATGACAATCTATTGCATCTTCACCTTGTTCCTTTCACCATCATTTCTCTCAAATTCTCCTTTTTTATCAGCCTTTTCAACTTCTCTTCTCATCTAGTTTTCCCCAATTATTCATCTTCCAATTTTACAAATGTATCTTGCTTTGCTCACACTGATTTACAGCAGTTTTGAGAAAATTGCCACCCAACTTGATTTTTTCTTCTTCTCTTTTTAAGGTTTCATAAACATTCACAACATAGATTCTATGTAAGAGCAGTTGCAGTCAACTTATTAAGTGCAAACTTCATGATGTGCTTAAGGTAACATCAAAGTTTATAGATTGTATAGCATGTAGTACACCTTTCAAGTCTCTCTTCTACATTTCCAATCATCTTCACCAGCTCTCCAATTATCCATATGGATGAAACTAATCGGTTGAGCTGAGATGCAAAGTCTGGCCAGAGGTATTGTAAGTGAAGAGCAATGAATGAAGGTTTTCCTGTCTGGGTGCAGGGATGTGCATTGTGATGCTGAGCTTTAGTTGCAATCATACAAAGAAAAGGCTGTGCATTTCAAATTTTTGACTTGTTGATCCTTAAACCTGACCTTCAAATTTGAAGGTTGGATCCAACAATTTGAACCATCCAAAAATCACATGTCAATGCCGCATGTGAAAACTTGTTGTAGATTCATCAATTTTCCCCCACAATATGCAATTTCAAAGCCTTTTTAAGCCTTACCACTGCTGACCTTGCCTTGACTTTCTTCTTGTTTGTTGGAATCAAAACTCGTAAAACATCATCAATTCAAGCACTATAGCAGCTGATTTCACACTTTAATACAACCCAACCAACAAGCCCATCTTCACCACTTTTGGGTTCATTAATTGATTGAAAGAGGACAACAGTTTGAGTGAAACTGAAAAATAATTTACTATACAATTTATTTTCTTTACCCATTGACTATCACCATCAACCATTGACTATCACCATCAGCCATCAAACATCACCATCAACCATCAACTATCACCATCAGCATTAATATCAAAGATACTCATTCACCTAATCAACTTCAACTTCAACTTTTCATTTCTATCCTATCTTATCCTATCCTATATGTTGCCAACTGCAAGTCATCTATCAGATTATCATTTATTAAATCATTTACATAACCACCATCTCAAATTGACTTCAGTTGATCAAATCTCTTCAAACACTTCACATTCCAATTCAAATGAAATTGATAATGTGCTGGATGATGATCATCAAGAACTTATCATCTGGAAATACTGCAAATCAAGAACTTCAAAAACCAAATCAGGAGCAATTCAAGAAGGTTACGTTCGGCTCCAGTTTAACGCATTAAGGAACATCAAGTTGCTGTGCATTTTGTTATCGCAAAAAGCGATAAATTGGTTTTTTTCTCTTTTTCACGTTTTTTTGTTAAATGTACCTTATAATGCAAAAAGTGTTCGGCGATGAAGTTGATTGAATTTGATCAACTTCAATCATCGAACTTGATCCATCACAAATCCTGTTGACCACAATCCTGAAATCATGTCAGACAACGATGAAACTTCTTCCGATGAAGACCAATGGAATTCATCCTCATCATCGTCTTCAGCTTCATCATCGGACAGTGATGATGAAGTCCTTGCACTGCTCATCGGTGCTGCTCAAGACCGAATTGAGCTAGCGAACCGTCCAAAAATCCCCTGCCGAACTTCAGCACTTACCGGTGCCATGTATGCAAGGGAGGTTTATGAAGGCAGCCCAGTCCGCTTCCGAGAAGTGTGTAGAATGAACAAAGTGGCCTTTAAAGGCCTAATGCGACACCTTGAACCATATCTCGAAGATTCGATCCACCTCAGTTGCACCGAACAAGTGATGATATTCTTATTCCTTTTTGGACACGCTGGCGCCAATCGTCTTGCCGGGGAACGATTCCAACACTCTGGAGATACCATCTCGAGGTATTATAACAAGGTACTCTTGTATCTTGAGGATCTAGAGGCTCGAATAATCAACCAACCACACCCGGGAACTCCAGTTCCAGAGGCTATCAGCGGGTCTCGAGTGACTTTTCCGTGGTTTCGAGGCTGTGTTGGAGCCATCGACGGAACACATATCCAAGCAATTGTTCCCGAGGCTGATCAGGCTCCTTATCGTAACCACAAAGGCACATTCAGTCAAAATGTCCTCGCTGCCTGTGATTTCGAAGGAAATTTCTCTTTCATCCTTGCTGGATTTGAAGGACGAGCACACGATAGCCGTGTTCTAGAGGTAGCACGAAGGGATGGCCGCTTCCTTGTACCACCAGGTAAGCATATGTAATCCGTGATTGATCATTAGAAAGTTTCAGATAGTTTCTAATGATCAATTCTTCAGGTCGATATTACCTCGCAGATGCTGGATTCACCAACCAAGTAGGCTTTTTAGCGCCTTACCGAGCCACCCGTTATCATCTAAAGCAATGGAGTATTGGTGGACGCCGCCCTCGAGACTACAAAGAGCTCTTCAACTTACGACATTCGAGTCTGCGTAACGTAATTGAACGGCTCTTTGGAGTATGGAAGATTCGCTTCAATACTCTGGTACATATGCAAAGATTCCCTGTTGAAAGACAGGCTTCGCTGGTTGTTGCCCTAGCAGTCCTTCACAATATAATCCGACAATGTGGCGAGGATAATTTCTTTGATGAGTATGATCAACAAGAAAGGGCAAGACAACTTACTTGGGATGAAGCTCGAATAGTGGCTTACCGTGCACCAACAGCTGCGGAGCGGGCTAATGCTACTGAAGACCGTGATGTCTTAGCTCAGGAAATGTGGGATGATTATCAATTACATCCACATCGCATTTAGGCAAACTCAAACCATTATGCACTGAATAACATATTTATTTCAAACTAGGACAAGGGATAAGAAAAATCACAACTTTGAGAATCTACAATAACTTTAACAATGTAGAATAGCATAAGAACAATAGTAGTTTAAATACAATAGCATTTAAGCAAAATAGTATTTTGTAATGATAAATTTGTAATGATAAATTTGTAATGATAAATTTGATTTTGATCGATCTCATTGATTTTGATCTTTCTTCTTCTCTTCATCAATTGTCTCTTGCAAATATGCAAAACAAAGATCATCTTCTAATTCTAAAAAGAATTCGGCATTTTCTTCGTTTCTTAAGATCTTAGCTGCAGCCATACGATCGGAGACAGCTGGGAATTTCTCTTGACTGTGTTCTTTGAAGCGAGCCATAGCCTGAGGTTGATATCGTTGAGGAGGTGGAGGGTGGAGAGCTTCTCTCTTGATTCGAGCTGCTTCGACAAGTGCATCAGCGCGGGCATCAGCTCGGGCATCCTTTCGATTTTCTTTTTCAATTAAAGCTTGAGTCTTGAGGGTCGAATTTTCAGTGACTAGCTTGAGTGAGCTTGCCAAGTTCACTGGAGGCTTATAAGATCCACTCGGCTTGGAAGAGGATGTGTTGGTGGGTTTGGGGATGGTAGCATCCGAAGTGAAAGGCTTTTTTGCAGCCGAAGGAGCTGTCTTTGCTCTAGCTGACGAGTTCGACAGTATGGGAGGATTGGCAGGCCTGGGTGGAAGTGGTGGTGGTGGTGGTGGTGGGAGTGTATCGTCTGCATCAGATGAGTCACCTGTATTGAAATAACAGAATAGGTGAACAAGAAAGAACATTTCAATGGTAAACTGAAAGGAAATGCACTTACCCGCCAATTCAACTACTTTCTTTTTTCCTTTATCACCTCGATCAATAGGCTCTTCGTCGTCATTGCTGTTGTCAAGCACCTCCTCTGAGGCAGTTAGTGAATACTTTTGTTTTCGATTCTGGGTACTGGTGCCTGTTCGATTTGCACCAGAAAGCGGAGTTGAACCTAGAAGAAGATCCATGGCCTTGTAGAAATCGAATCCATGATCTTTGAAGATATGCGATCCTTTGTGTCCCTGCAATACATTATAGTGTAAATATAAATGAATCAGAGAACAGATCAAGTTGAGATGACCTACAGCAACCCAACCGGCCCAGAATTCTTCATCTCCATCAACAGTGTCTTTTTCTACACTCCAGCCCAAACCTGATCCTTCTTTAAGCTCGCGCATCAAACCATAATGTCGCTTGAGCTGTATAGAAGGATGAAAACACAAAATCAGCTGATGTACAGGTTCGAGTTCATTTGACATGAAATCAAAAGAAGTGACAATATGAATCTGAGTGATGAAATAGACCGAAGTGAAAATGCTTACTGTACCATAGTGATTCTTTTCTTGAGTGATGTCACGGTCAATTTCATGAGTATCATTCAACTCTTTGACAGCTTTTCCCCAAACAGTTGGCGGAAAGTTGTTGTTGGATCTATCGTTGTCATGACTCAAGTCTAGAAGGGAGTTGAGTAAGGTGTGTGTTTGGGCTTCGGTCCACTTAGCTTGAGGCTTTGCAGGCTGTGAGCTAGACTTTGGTCGACCCATTGATCTCGAGTGATTGATTGATCTCGAGTGATTGATTGAGGAGTTTGAAAACCGAATCCAAAAGGTGAGTGGTGAAAAGTGGTGAAAGGGAAGGGTCGAGTGGTGAAAGGGTGAAGTCGTACAAAGGTTGAGATTTGGAAAAAAAAGGAGAAGTACGATTTTACCTAAGGGAGGACCGATGAACGATGCGGAGTACAAAGGTCGGGGCCAGTTTCCAGCTGGATCAAAAGGGGATAATGTACCTTTTCAGCGAAATAATCGACTGTAGAGTCGATTATTTTTAAATCACGTTTTGGTACATTATTGGCAGTTTAAGCTGATTAAAATTCTGCATTAAAACTCTGCCGAACAACATTTTTTTAATGTGCATTAAATTAAAATTTTAATGTACATTATCGGTTTAAGGTGCATTAAAATGCACCAGCCGAACATAACCGAAGTTTATCTCAATTCCTGAATTTATCTTGTCACCAAAATCATAGTCCACCATACCTCTTGACCATTCAGAAATTTCTAATCATGTTAAAATTCATGGAGGGGAGAGTTTTGTATACTATACACAGGGAATGAAGCAGAAAATTCAACTGAAGACGGAGGGGGACATGACTTTGTTTATGATGGGAAGGATGTCAATGTCTTTGATGATGAAGACTTACTCAAAACTGATGACCATGTAAATATCTGTGTGGCACGTCGACGTGCACACACGGAGAGTTTTGAAATAAAACTCCAAGTCTTTTGGTTGAATTTAGACTGAGATTGTTGTTGAGCACCCTTTGTGCTTTGTGACTTGTTCAAAGGATTTGCAGACTCCTTTGTTGTCAGCAGGGGTCAACTGACTTTCAACCTCCCAGATGATAAGGGGAAGATGTGCTTATTGTGGCACCTCTTTGATGGGTTGTTACAGGGTCTAAGGAAAGTCTTTCGTGTGTGCACGTTGACGTGCTACAAGGATATTTACATGGTGGATAATGCTACTAAACTTGATGCTGTTCTAGAGCTCAATTATGCTCAGTTGTTAGATACTTCTCATCTTGACCAAGTCTCAATTATTTTATTTCATTAACAATTGACTTACTATCAATAAAGGTGAAAGAGGTGAGAACCATCAGTACTGTTTTATTTTACCTATCACTGAAGAATGTTCTTGGATCCATCACTCCTTATTGTCCCAAAGGAATGATCAGCCAATTCAATCATCTTATTGATCAAATCACCATTTAAGTTATCAGGTTGAAGAGGTTTGAAGTGACCATGACTCATTTATTCCCAGATCTTTCCACCTGTTGTATCCATTCATCATTGTCTAGCATCGTTGGTAATATTCTTGGTACCACAATGAAATACAATCTAGTTATTGATGTACCAAAAGCCCCCCTCTTGGTATACAAGCAATGAATGTATTGTTGCTCCTGCTCAATCAACAACCCCCCAACAAGAAAAATTGAATTGCCTGACCCTTGATTGACAATCTGTGAAAACAAAATGACAGCCTGCAGGCTGTATAACCTCTACCTGCAGACCATAATTTATAGGAAGCCTGCAGGCAAACAGTGAGTAAATCCCACTGGTCTGCTGTGGCCGGTTGGTGACTATAGTCCAATAGCCAGTCCGCAGGCCACTGTAATGTTGTCAAAACACCATTACAAAACCTATAAACATAAATCTAGTTATAAACATATTCAGACCCAAACAGATATTATATCTTTCCAAATTCTTCACGCACACAATTGGCTCCTTAGGGAATCTTTGACTGATTTTAGATTCATATCCTTTGGAGCCAGCTTTTAAACATGATGTTTATTGGCATTAGAATCAGTCGGAACCACCTTGTGGTATCCTGTTCCCTCCGCTCATGTTTACGAGCCCTCTCGAGATCATTTAGGTGAAGGACTTTCAGAAGTTCCTCACAGCCACCTTCTAACCCACCTGCATGCAAACCGGCCTTATATCCCTGTGGGGTGTCCTTTTGAGGCGGTGGTTCAATCCCAATAGCAGTTTACTTCTTGCAATTTTCTTTTTGGTCAATCTACCAAGTTCCAAATGCAGGCTGTTAAATTGGGGACTTGTGTATTTCTAAGCCTACTTGTTAGATATGATTTAGGCAACAATTATTATCACCTCCATCACCTTGCTTTGTGAATGTCATGATGTATGATTCTACCATAAATCAAATCAATTTTTAACATGATCTTTGAGACCCACAGAGTTTTGGTCTGACAGAGCAATCTATTGCACAGAGTGCTCAGATTCTTTAGCGCAGATAGCATCTTCAAAATCTGTATCAAAAGGACTTGTGATTTTCAACTTTCCAAAAAAACATGACTCAAATCAGACCTCTACAGAATGCAGCCCACATGACTGATATCCACCAAGGAAACATAGAAGGAGAAGCATTACTGGTCAAAATGGTAATGAATAGTGGGCGGCTTTGGAAGACAGAAAATGCTACAGCAACCAGATACATGGAGCAGAAGATTGACAACAGCAACACAGATGAGAAGAAATTTGGTGATCATAACCAAAGGCAACATAAGACATTAAAAGTATGCCCAAACTTTATACCCAAATCTTTTCATTTGAATTGAGTCAGGCATACAAAAAATGTATCCAGGCATCACTTAAAAATGCTATACTCCCATCATATCCAGCATATGATCATTCTTTCAAAACACAGCTTTTGGTTGACAGTTGTAGCTGTGTAGTTCAGCATGTGCCACAACAGTTGTTGCAAGTAAACATTTTCCACCAAAAGCAACCATCATCATCATCATCATCCTCACCAGTAAGGCCTGAATGGCCTTTGTGTGGATGTTGTTTTGCAAATGAGGAAGATCCAACTTGATTTATCAAAGGCTGTTCATCCACTCCTTCAATTGACGGTTTGAGAGACACAAATTCAAGACCACTTCCAGTGGGCATGGCTTGAACAAATGCTGAGGAGCTGCATATAAGCAAAATGGTTCCAATGAGTCCGACAGCATTCATGGTGTTTGACCTAGATGTCACATTCAATTTAGTCAACATATATGGGTTTGGAGGAAGATTTTCTAGGAGCCATAGAAGTGCTCCAAGGTCAAGTGACGTACAGAAAAGGAGCTGTGTGTGTCTTAGGTATTTGGGTGTGGTTTGTCTTGATCAATCTACCTGCAGAATAAGATACAAAGTAGATCCTAATCAGTCATTGAAATTATTCAAAATACTGTAGTAATAAGGAAATGGGCAGACCACTGGGTGGTGAGATGTAGGAAACAGTCAAGGAATATGTGGATAAAAAGTAGATGTTGAGTAAATCATTCAGCTTTTATACACATCAGAAACATTGAATGAATGTCCCCACCTTGAAACAAATATCACAGAAGTCATGATTAAGTTTGTTTACAGATGCGCCCCGCATTGTAGCATTTTGAAACTTGTGCAAAGAACTTGTGCCCAGAGCTCAAACAAAATTTCTGAATTTTTCAATTGTTAGGGAGAATTTGGGGTTATGGGTTGACACATAGATTTCCTTTAACACCATTCCCACCCTTCATTGGTGAGGATTGCTACTCTGGATTTATTGCAGCAATCAGCTTCTCTTGCTGAGCCCTATTCAGCTCAACAGATAGACAATACCAGTTGGTTGTATTAACAACCCTGGGCCAGCAACGCAGCTGTTGCGCGCTGCGCTGCTGGTACATTGCGGAATTTACACGCCTCACTTTTGCGCAAATGCTGTATAAATGTTGTGGGTAACCCTGACATGCAACAAGTTCTTTTGAATTGGGGTTTTTTTCTGCCCACAACAGCACTTTTTGTGTTGCAGTCCAAAAAACCATTGATTTTTGAGATTTTTTGGCACTGTTGCGCATGGTGTGTTGCACAACGGGTGATCCAGTGCGCAGCTCGTCCTGCCTATTTCATGCTGGGGTGCTAGGACCAATGTAACTTGATTTGTGGACTGTATGCTACGTGTTGCGGAGCAACACAGCCGGAAATTTCCTTTTTGCGCCGTTCTGTGTTGCTGGCACAGGGTTGGTTGTAACTGAAAAGTGGGCTGGATGATTGGTGTCTTCTTGGTCTGAGGCTTTATCCGCTGAGTCTGAGTATGAGGCAATGGGAAGGATTTTACAGAGATACTGACATGCAAATGCCAAATTTGATGTAGCAATATGCAGACAAAATCACTGAAGCTTGTTCCAGCCTACAAGCTCTGAGATATGCAGCTTCATCATGCGGGACTTACACCCACTCAAAAGATATGCGTAAAATAGGCATTCAAATCTTTGATTGAAACACCTTGGGGCTATGCATGTAGTCAAACCTTCAATTCTTGAAGTTCTACGGTTCTTTCCAACAATGGTTTGTTCAGAAAATTTGCTTGAGTCAGACATTCTCATACATACAAATTCAAGGTATCAAAGGGTGTTGATAAAATATTTTGCCTGGAGAATTTCAATTTGGTTTAAAATTGAATCTTCAACCCATCCAAACTTCCAAAGGTGCAGATGGTCTTTATCAACTACAGCACACAGTGTTGTGAGGTTTTTTTCAACATTAGAAGGTACAACTATCCAGGAATCATTCATCCCTGTATCCATCACAGTGAAAGATCTTGATTGGCTCCATCAATTTCCATTTTCATGGCCTCATTTCCCGTGAATTCTGACCCCTAACCTCCAAAGTATACTGAGCAAAGAGTATCTGTGGTTTCTAGGACGTGGACACACATAGAAGGCTATGATAAGCTAATATTTGGTGAGACTAATCATGTTAACCACAATTTCTGTCAAATCTCGTCAGCCTACTGGGTTCCAACACCTTTTTTCCATTAAATGTGTCATCTTTATGGATAATTGTGGAGAAGGTGGTATGTCATGACTGCTGTCCGGTCACATTTGCCCAGTGGGCATCTCTGCCCCTCTTGTCCATCAAAAACATCATTTATGTGGAGAATTGTGGAGAATGATGTATGTCAAGACCACTGTCTGGTCTCATTTGCTCATTGGACATCACTGCCGCTCTTGTCCACCAAAAACATCATTTTTGTGGATAATTGTGGAGAAAGTATGCCATGCAGACCATCTGGTGTCATCAGCCATCAACACCCCTCTTGTCCATTGGAAACATCATGTTTGTGGAGAGTTGTGGGGAATGATGATGAGCTTTTCAAATTAGCTGTATGTTTTGGTTGACTGTACTCAAAATTAACAGTGGCCAGCTCTCCTAACTACAAAGAAAGTGATGGCACCATCAGACAGAGGCCAAAAGAGAACACATGTCAAGGTTTGCCAGCCTCAATAGTTGTACATACACGAGAACACTTTCCACTCAAGTTAGTCAGACTGAGCAGAAGTTTCATCACAAAATGTTTGGGAAATCACTGTTTTTGTTTTTGCAAAAAAAGCAAAAATCAATCAACTCATCTACAAATTCCTTAAAAAAGCCGTAGTTTTTTCATGAACCAAACCCGCAACAAAAAAAGGTTCATTCATTCATTAAAAAAGACATTTTTATCTTATCATTCATTCATTACAGCCATTCCGATATTGCTTGTCGCTCCATTTTGCAAAAGAAAAAGTTGAAACCTAAGTTTTTACTTGATAAAACTTCAAACTCAGCTGTAATTCAAGGCAATACAGCCAAACTTCAGGTTTCAATCTCACAAACTTTTTCTTTTCAAAAGGGTGCAACAAGCAATATCGGAATGGCTGTATGTTGTAAGATAAAAAGAAAAAAATGTTGCTTAAAAATTGTAAAAAAATATCATGGAAGAAAAAAAGTAACAACATTCATTTATCTCTTTTACTTGATGTTTTTGAGACCGGGACAAGGTCTATTTAAGTTCTCTTAAAGACTGTTGGGTCTTAAGGAACTTATGGCTCTTTAAGTGCTGCTCCACCACAGCAGGCATTGACCTAGAACAATTATGTTTTAGGAGTTTGTTCATTGTTGTGAGGGTTGGGTGCTCAGATGAGGACTCAAGGCTCACTAATTGGGCTAAGAAGGGTCTTAGTGATTTTAATAATTAAATTTATATTTCAAATATAATGTAATTACAACTAGAAATATAGAAAAGGAAGAGGAAAAGGAACAGGGCTGGTCTGTTTGGATAAATCCAGACAGACTACAGTTAAGTGACTCCTGAAAAGGAGGTTTATAATTATAATAAATGAATGTTATAATTATTGAAGGATGGATCCAAAAGTCCTTCCTTTAATCCTTTTTAAGTAACAGATTAAAGAGTGAGATAAAGGTCACTACACTGGTTGTTCTTAAAGTCACCAACTTATGGTTGTTCTTAAGGTCACCAGCCTGAAAGTAATTATATGTAGGTCACTAGCCTTGGGTTGTTGGAAGGTCACCAACCTAAAAGAGTTCCTACTTGGGGAAAGTAGAGGATCCAGAAAGGGTGAAGGTATTACTTACTTTTAATCAAGGAACTGATTAAAGTAATGAAGTTATCACTAGTCTTATATTTATAAGACTCTTGATTGTTACTTCAGTAGAACTTTAATTGTTCTTAAAAGTAGTGTGTAATAAATGCTTGGGGGTTTTCTCTGAAGGCTGAGAGAGGAGGGGTTTATATACTCTCCTCTCTAAACCTAACTGTAGTGATATTTGTTATTATCACTACATTGGTTCAGGGTTAGTCATTAACATATATTAATGATTGTTACTAGTGATGCTTAGTTACATATACATGTTATGTGTGATATGTAATATAAGCATTTAACTCTCGACACTGAGTTATGAGGTGTAAATGGTGATTTATTACATATTACATGTTGTTTTACAGGTTCATGTATATGTAATAAAGGTTTTGGTACATTGTATTACATGTTACATACAGTTTATATTCAGTATGTAGCATGTAATTGATTTTATACATAGGGTTTTTACTGTTACAGGTTAATTTTGGGTACATGTATATGTACTCAGGGCTGACAATTGTGGTGTGGGGATGGCCCCAGAGGGGTGCAGCGGTTGTAACAACACTGCCAGCATTAAAGAGGTTACCAGAAGGGAATATGGGTCGTAGGAAGCAAACAGCCTTTGTGACTACATATATCACAAAGGCGGTCTGATCCCTACAACCCATATTCCCATCTGGGAACCTCTTTAATGCTGGCAGTGCAACCTGGTATTCTACCTCTGAACCCTCTGAGATGTGGGCTTCCCAGCCCCCAAACTCACGTGGGTGCAGAGCCGTGAGCCCTGAGAAGCCCCTCAACTTTTGTCTATGTGAGTGATGTCTCTGAATAAGAAGAACCTATTCATCCTTTTCACAACTCAAAGATGAACCAACCAGTTTCAATGTAGCACAAACAAGATCTGATGAATTACATTTACCAATAAATGACTCTTCCTGTAACTGTACCAAGCAATGAAACTTCAACTTGCATAAGGCTTGAGTCCTCCATTCTCTTCATGCTTGACTAAGCTATGGGTGGACTGGTAGTAGTATTTGGACTATGTCAAGATATACTAATTTGGCTTTCACAGGCATTTCATGTCTTTTGATTGAGAGAATTCTCAAGTCCCCTCATGATGTGCCCTCTCAATGTCTGTCAAGAGGGCGCGGGTTGGGGTAGTGAAGGGCTCCGGCCCTGGGGCTTGGTTTTTGTGAACCAAATGGGACCCTGGCTGGAGACCTCCATCCAAGCCCGCTCCCCCCCCTAATTATGCGCCTGGGAACGTGTGTAGCTCAAATCAATGCACCACTCAGGGGCATGGACAAGTGTTCTGAGCCTTGGGCCCATACCCACACATGCTGGCCGGCAGTTGGGACTTCCGCTGTCTTGTGCTGCTTATGTCTACATGCGGCATTGGAGCATATCAATCTGCGCCTTCTCTCCTTGGAAATCCAATTTTCCAATATAAGGTTCTGACAATTCATGTCAGAGGCGTTCTCTTGGGAGCTTTCTCTTCATAGATTTCACATTTGGTTCTGTATTAAATTCCTCACTCTATTTACTTTAACACACCATCCTTTGACACCCCCACATGTTCAAAAAATAACCCTTGCAATAGTTAAACAGCCAGCACATTTCCTTTTCCCCACTCGGGTTTGTACTGGAGAGGAGCACAAGTAGTTAATAGTGCCTGATAGCCTACGGCTCAGGAGGCATTCTAAGCAATGAATAAATAAATAAAAGGTCATATTTGAGCGGGCTGGTACAGCCTGAAAGCGCTACGTGGGACTCGGTTTTTTTAAAGTGCATAAGGCTTTATTGCATGGAGCACTATCTAAACAATTTAAGATGAAGAAAAAGGACCAGTATACCTTGCAGAGAGTCGGCCCTGGTCGGACCAAAGGATTTCGTTGTCACTCGATTTCAAGTTTCGGTCAAGGTCGATTTTACACTTGATCACTCGCAGCCTCGCAGGGCGCAGGGCCAGGCCTGCAGTGTGTGATCGAGTCACATGAGTCACATGATACGATCTGATACGATATGTAACATTGTACATATATGTAAGTCTATGATCATATGTGGCATGTGCCTATTACGGACCGGTCTACGGATATGACGCATCTGTTCACACTCAAGTCACACAATTCTCAAGCTTTGATTATCCTTCATTGCCTTCATCGTCATTCTCAACTTCTTTCTTCCTTTCTTCTTTTCTAACAAATCGCCCAGACTATGCCCAACTCAAAGGAATCCGCCAACATTGAGTCAGATATCACAACAACTACATCTGATCATCGTTCAACCACTCCATTACCAACGTCTGAGTCTCATATCAAACCTCAGTTGCTCTCAGATCTCGAACCGCCAACGCCCAAGGGACCTAAGATTTCCAAACCAGATAGCTCACTCCATCGGGACAGGAGTCGTGAATCCTCCCATCCGGAACTCCCCAACATCAACACCAATCTTGTCACCACTCCTGCCTCTCATATCAGCGGTACTCAGAAAGGCAAAGCTAGGGCATCACTCTCTAAACAGCCCCCCAATCTCATTGGTACTACTCCGCCTTCGGTTCTCCAATCCACACGCGCTCGAAGAGAACAAAACGTAACATCTGAAGTTGGCTCAGATGAAGAGACAAACTTCGTACCTCCCTCCAGGCCGACCTCCGTGAATAATCCATCGGATCCTCACGGCATCTCTCCTGTGACCACATCCTTCCACCTGCTTCCACCAAGTTCTAACCTTGCCCAACCACCTCAATCCCATTCCATAGCCAACAGGGTCTCTGTTGATGATGTAGAAGACGACGGGGTTGAGCCTATTGATCGTGGCGAGGCATTGGTCCGGCGTCGTATGAAGGAGCGTCAGCGGCTCAAGAAGGAAGCTGAGCGGCGTCAGCGTCGCGTTGAAGATGAAACCACGCGTTCCCGAACCTCTCATTCGCGTCCGACTGCCTCTCGTACTCGTACCGCTCCTGCTCATCCTCACCATTCCCAAGCATCCCACCCTCCTGCTTTCTCTGACTCGGTCAGTCACTCAAATGACCCCCCCGGTTCGCCATCGGCACATATGGTCCACGACATTCCGATCCCAAGGAGTGAACAATTTTCAAGATCAGCCAGCCAGTATGACACTGCTTCTGCTTCCAGCCGCGTGCCTCACGTCGTGGATCTGGATCGGCAACAAGGCATCAGTTCTTCCTCAAGAGGCCGCTCGCCTGACACAGTTCAATCTACATATCAGTCCTTTGGATCACCTAGTCAATTCACATCTGGCAGCTTAAAGTCTTCCGAACATGCCGTACGGATGTCTTCTTCTCCTACGTCCAAAAATATTCCATCTCTGCTTGGCAAATCTTCTCGATCATCGTTAATATCTTTTGGGCAGCGTGGGGGTGTCACTATGTCCGATGCAATCGAAGAAAGTGAAGACGACGAAGTTTATGAGGAAGGGGAAGATGCACAGGAGTACTTTGACTTGCAAACCCCAATTGCGCGTGGACGCTCCCGCGCACTTCCAGGGCAATCTATGCGTAGCCCTGTTATCTCTCAGCATACAAACCTTCAGCTCGACTCTCCCAGTCGGCCCAAGTCAACTGCGCGCCATGCATCTGTCTATGTTCCCGAAGCATCATCTTCCGAGGAGGGCCAATCCCCACAAGGAGAGGCCGATGGCAACCTACCAGCTGAAGCTGAAAACGCGAGTAGTGACAATGCGTCATCTGACCTGAACGATGAAGATGTAGAGTATACACTCAAAGACCGACAAGACGTGAGCTGCAAACATTTGCCTCGTCCAACGTTGATCCCAGTCTAGCTAATTGTATATATTTGTTTATTTGACCAGGCAATCAATATTGAACATCCTTTCGGATTGCCAATCTGGAAACCAGCACTCTATAAGAAGTCAAGATCTGTGGCTCGTAATGCGGAAGCTGCACTTCATGATTCTCCCACGTCAACTAGTGTTTCAACTCTCACACCTGGCAACATTTTATGGGCCTTATTATTTGGTTCCCCTCTAGCATTTGTTTTTTCCCTGGTAGCGGCCGTATTGTTCGTGATACCCTGGGGTGGAAGCAAATACGGTCGAGTAGTATGGGAGCTCGCTGGCTATCTTATCTGGCCATTCGGAAAATATGTCGAAGAATGGTCTGAAGAAGAAGAAGGTGAGGAGGGGGAAGAAGGGACACAACAAGAGGAAGCCGCCAACACACTTGATGTCCACTCGTCCCGATGGGAGGCAGTATCTGACATTGGCGACGACGACAACGACAATGAATCTGTTGACCGGCTCACCATACGCGGCGATGCTCATGAACGCACATCTTTAACAGCAGCAGAGGCTGGACCTGATCGATTAAATCTTCCACCCAATTACGGGGCCACTCACGGGACTAGACCCAGGCTATCTAATCAACATGTCTCGTCTTCTTCTACCTCAACCGATGTGACTGCTATACTTGGTGACGCGGCTTCAAAGGATATGTCTCGTCGACAGGCAGGCCAGAAATATCATCCAATCAGGGTACGGGCACTGGGTCGATTATCTTTCTGGACCGTCTACTACCTGATCATTGCTCCGATGATGTTGGCCTCCTGCGTTCTATGTTGGTTCTTCGTATTTCCCATTCCCATGGCCAAGTTATTATGGGTGCTTGTCCGTCATGTGGGCACAGAACCTCTGGCGCTTCATTTCCGTTCACCGCCTACCTTCATCGATCTCAATCAGATTGAGTCTGGAAAAGCGGGTCTTGGGGGTAGTAGGGAGGTATCATCTAGTCAACGTGCTGAAGCCCAAAGCGATTCTGGCCTGGGTGAATTTGGTAGTCTCCCTCGATTGAAACCTGGTCAACCTGCACCGAAGCATTCTAAGAAGTCCCTGTCAGCTAGTCGAGCAAAAGGCAGGTTAGTCAGCGGAAAGGCCAAGGTGTTATTGTGCACGTACAAAGCACTGGGAATCCAGTATTACAAGTACACTGTGGATGGAGTCAACATCATCTTCATCATCTTGATGCCATTCGTTATTTTTGTCATCTTTGATGCTTTCTTTTTGGTACCCCTGCATTTAACTGGATTCCTTGGCGTGATCTCCAGTCAGGCCGTGATCTTTGTTATGGCCTTACTAAGTGTTGTGCCGTTATCATACTTCATTGGCATGGCTGTTGCTTCGATTTCCGCTCAGTCATCCATTGGAATGGGCGCTGTAATCAACGCCACCTTTGGTTCGATCATCGAAATCCTTTTATATGGTATTGCATTAACGGAGGGCAAAGGAGACCTAGTCGAAGGATCCATCATAGGCAGTGTCCTGGCCGGTGTACTACTGATGCCCGGAATGTCGATGATCGGTGGGTCAGTACGCAGGAAGGAACAGAAATTCAATGCCCGCTCGGCTGGTGTGACTTCAACAATGCTGATCATGGCTATCATCGGGGTTTTGACTCCCACACTATTTTACGAGATTTATGGCACAGTTGAGTTATTGTCTTACACTTTCTGCTAAAGTTCGTGCAATTTATCATCGTGTACTCATATCTTCTTCAAACTTTTAGTTTCAACTGACTTGTTCAGGCTGTCCGGACGGCGTATCCACCAAGCCTGGAGAGATCAATACAGAGGCTTTGTGGAAATGTCAAAGTTGTCGATACGAACACTTGAGCCCGGTCAATGATGAATTTTATCAGACGTCTGTCAAAGGCTTATCTTACTATTGTGCCGCTCTTCTCGTGCTTGTATGTCATTTTCTTCATCGTATCGATTCTTTTCATCAACTTTAGATTGCTTTCTAAAAGAATAACGATATTGCTATTTATAGTCTTATTTGATCGGCCTATGGTTTTCGCTGCGAACTCACGCCTCACAAATATGGCAAACTCCTGCTGCTGCTCCTCACACAGCCGACCATGGTAACCAAATGCTAGCGCCAAATCACCATGAGCAAGATATGAGCGGGAGTACCAATCAACAGCGAATGTCTATGTATGTACGAAAACTTCCCGAGATGGTAAAACAGCAGCTTCTCCCCCATATACAAAAGACCCCCGCGACCAACACCGTCCAATCCGACCACCGTGCCAGTGGTTCAGGATTTGTTCATTCACCTCATAATCTCAAGACGGGAGCCGGTGACAATTCATTGAGTCTTGAGCGTACACTTACGGCCGAAGACGTCGATCGTACCATCAAGGTCTTAGAGATGGCTACCGCCAGGCACCTCTCTACTACCCCAGCCCACATGCTCAAACATCAGTATTCTTCGCATAGCCGGGATGCGTCTCGGAGTCATCCAAATTCTCAACAACCGCAGCATCATCAGATAGATGTGAACGTCGCATCTGGGATAGAGCCTGGCGGCGGGAGTGGTCATGATGCGCCTAACTGGAGTCGAAATAAGAGTACAACAGTCTTACTGAGCTGTACGTTACTGTATGCAGTGATTGCTGAGATCTTAGTAAGCGTAGTGGACGTGGTCTTGGATGGTTCGGGAATCCCCGAAAAGCTGCTGGGCGTGACATTGTTTGCGTTGGTGCCCAACACTACCGAATTCATGAATGCCATTTCGTTTGCCATGAATGGGAATATTGCACTCAGGTAAGATTCTTTTTGGTGATATGAATAAAGAGGTCGCCCGTCTTATCAGGATAAACTAATAGCAATATCGACTTGATCACTTTTTTTGTATCATCAGTATGGAGATCGGTTCTGCGTATGCTCTGCAAGTGTGTTTGATCCAAATCCCTGCTATGATCGCTATATCTGCAATATATAACTCGGGCAAATACATATCTGCTCATCACACCTTCACGTGAGTCTGCTCGCCATAGTTTCTTTGGCGCGTGGTCTTCTCTGACATCTTTTGATTTATTTATGCGCAGATTGGTATTTCCTAGATGGGATGTTATCTCGATTGTCTTTTCAGTCTTCCTTTTGACTTACACGTACATTGAAGCTCGTGCTAATTATCATAGAGGAACGATTCTAGTGCTCAGGTCTGTCATCAGTCCCATTGCTCACAAGCGTGTCTTTTAGTATAGGTGAACAAACTTTAAACTTTTGTGTTTCTCTTCTTTTTGGATTTGGCAGTTATCTTGTACTGGTTGGTGGTTTCTATTCAGCTCCGGTTGGTGGCTCTGTCACCGAAGGAAATTAAGCTTCAACATTTCTCTACATATCCTTGGAATAATGGCAAGATATGTAGTATCACTGTTCGAGAATTTTGATTCATTCATATATTGGAGGAATAAATTTTGTGGCATTCACTATTCTCTCCATTTTCACTTAACACGCACCTCTTTTCACTTTTTATGCTTTTATTTCCAAAGCCATTTTCTTTTTTTGCTTTTCACACTATCCTTGGACTCTGGGAGTGACGTACAGCTGAAGGTTTCATAAGCTGATACATTGAATTTATGATGCGTTTGACCTCCAAAGCTGATCTTTCATTTTCTCTCTTCTCACTAACATATCTCCTGTTTAGTTTGTTTTGTTTTGTTTTGTTTTGTTTTTTAATTCATTATAAGTTTTAATATATTGTGGAAGATTGATAGTCATGGAATATATGAATGCCTAAATTTAGTTGTGTTTTTCTTATTTCGATCGTGGGCTTGGTTGGCTAAATAGTTAACAGAAGATTGTGGCCTTTTGCACATTTGGGGGATGGTGAAAATTTCAGCCTCTTAAACCCTTGTAAGAAAATGTATCAATTTTTTTCTGAAGATGAAGTCAAAAAAGATCGGACATGGTCTAGAGAGACTACATATTGCCAATAGGGGAGGCATGAGCTCGTTCATGCCACTGCATAGTTATAGTCATTACAATTCTTGCGCGCTCATCTTCTGGTGTGGCTCAGCAGGTATTGCAATTCAAGATGCTTTGACTTACATGCATATCCTCTTCCGTTGACGTCTGTCACTTATTTATTCGTATACATGTTCCTGCGCCGCACAGCACAAAACACAAGGAACAGCGCCCCGACCTGCTCTCGGGTCTAATCACATAAGCGAGAAACGTCGGATTCTGTTTTGAATTGATTTTTAGTGACACCCTAACAGCCCGACTTTCTCAGCATTACGATCTTCCAAACTCTCTGACCGATGGAGAATCAAATTGACCAACTGGCTAACAAGATCATTGAAGCTGCTGCTAAAAAGAAGACTGTGCCAGGGTGGTGAGTGAGCCAGACCAGGGAACCGGACTTTAAATATGAACTTATGGTGTTTGAGCTATGTCGAAACCAGTGAGAGTATTCGATATTTAGTTGGAATCACTGGCAGAGCGGGTTCAGGGAAGACGACTGTTGCGGATAGATTGACAAGAAGAATAAATGAAGAAGTGGTTCGCTGTAATGGATCTACGGGCTCTTCGGCTAAGGCTATAAGTCTGGATGGTTGGTAAGCTGTTACAAGGTTAGAGAAGATTGAACTGCTGATTGGATAACCTTATATTCCTTATGCGTTGTCTAGGCATTTTTCGTGAGCTTAAACAAGTCATAGACAAAAGGACTTCAATATTCGATCTGTGCTGATTGGGTATTCTTCTACCAGTCGGGCGATACTAGACGGGTTTGAGGTACGTTGACCGACTTTCACCTGGAACTTGACTTGCAAAGTCCCCATAAAACCTCTGATCATAAATAAATATTTAGGATCCGATTGAAGCTCATCGGCGAAGAGGGTCCCCTGAAACTTTCGACGCCAAAGGTTATGCAGCCTTCGTAGCCCAGCTCGTCCAACCCACTAACACGGCACTTGAAGCGCCGTCCTTCTCGCACACGCTTAAAGATCCCGTCGAGGGTGGGATAGTGATCCAACCTGATGAACAAATCATCTTGCTTGAAGGACTCTACGCACTGTTCAACGAGTCGCCAGATTGGGCGGAAGCCTGTAAAAAGTTGGATTTTAAAGTCCTGATCGAAGTTTCGAATTCAGTAAGTGGTGAAAGACTCGTTCAACGGCATATGAGGTCAGGAATTTGTGATGATCCAGCGGAAGCTCGTCAACGGGGTAAGTAACTGCTCAGCAGATAAGATTTGTGAGAGAAGTGAAAGCAAGGACTGAACAAGAATGATGTGAGGGGCGGAACAGTCGAGACCAACGATGCACCTAACAGCGACCGACTAATGAGACACATGATCACGCCGGACTGGGTACTCGAGAGTATCGACGATTCTTCGATGGAATCCGAGGTTCCTTGACGAGCAGGTCCTTCCTTAACTCTCGAGCTATCTTCGATACGTTTGCCCCCGGTCAATAGGTAGCAAGGGACTGTCTTTTGTTTTGCTGATGGGTTGGTACCCTACTCACCTACAGCAACTTGCAATTATGGATGCAGCATTCAGGTCCCTAATGAGGTTGTGGTGCATATTCAGCTCAAGATCAGCTCAAAGATCGAGACAATCTGGTGTAGTTGCAGTCACCTCAGTTTGGTTTGTTATAAACAATGCATCAGAGTGGGTAAATCCAAGAATGTGTAACAATCCCATCTGCAAAACCAAAACTTCACTTGTTGACTGAATTGTGTACAACTGAACTTTAATGTTTACCCATGATACTTTAGACAGCTGAAATGGGCTTATTGAGCTTGATCCAAATATGTGAAGCACATGTTGAATATTATATTTCCAAGAAAAGCAGGCATCAAACTTCTGGACCTAGCACTCCGAGGCATCTTTGTTGGCAGTGTAGGGACTGAGGCTGATACTTACAGTCAATTTAAGAAACCTTACAAGTGAATTGGCGGGAATTTGTTGCAAGGTTTTCTTAAATGACTATATACTGCGGTTGAATCTTGATTTTGGCCCCAGGAAGGCCAAAAACTACCAAAAAATGGGTGCTAAAAAGATTCTTTTCTCCAAATAAAAACCTCAATAATTTTGGACCCAGCCACTTTTGCAGGCAGGTTTGTTACACATTCTTGGCTTGACCCACTGTAGGGTCTTCACTTCCCTCATAGTAGTTGTCTTGGAGGCTAAGACATCCTCACCTGGCATTCAAACACTAGACTGCCACAAGGTGATATGTAAAAGGCTGAGTAATATTAAGCAAGCTTTAGCCTTAATTAGGTCTCCTCCCTGGCATCTTCGCAACTCTCTAGAACCTTGCCCTCATTATTTGCTGCCAATTCTTTATTTCGAACCCCATTCTGTCTCTCACCCTGTGGACTTGAACTGCAGACAATCCCCATAATTGTGAGGGTGAGGCAAAGGCCAAGCCATTCACACCTGTGGGGATGTTGACTAATATTAGTGTGTACTGAATTTTGCACAATCACAAAGTCTTTCACAGGTTTAAGTTAGTCACAGGTTAAAGAAGTCGGTTTTGTACCTCCACTGTCAATTCTCAACCTGCTATGCTCCCATTCCACTGGGGACAGATATCCATCCAGATATTGGGGATGGGGCTCAAAACAAGCCACAAGGAGTTTGTTGCTGGTACTCAAAGTGACTCAAAATTTTGGCTTCTATTTCTCCAGCTTTTTGGTTTTTGTGTTGAATGCATATGAGAAAGTAAAGACTCATACAACAGTTGCACCTCAGGGAGTTCTAGCCACTCAAAATCTGATATTCCTAGATTCAACTCTGAGAGTTCCATAAATTTACTGCCACCACCTTGGGTAACTTATCAAAGTCCCTTGCTGCTTGCTGTACATTCCAATGCACAGCAAGGGACTTGTGCCAAACTCAAACAAACCCATTCCTCAGAGTCAAGGTGTGTGCAGGAGGAATTTTAGCATTCCATCTAGATGATGCCTTACTACAGATTCCTATCTGGACCAAAATCAAAAAGTGTGAACTGACCTCTTGCACAGATTTTGCAATATTTTTGTCATGAGGAAGATAATTCCTTCCTTTGCCAGCATCTTTGGCTCAGAAGCCAAAATCCAAGGAGTCCTTGGATCTTCTCTCCAAGAAAAGATGCATTCAAGAAACCAAGCCAAGACCATGGCAAGGGCTCAAATTTTTCTTGAAGGCCCCTCTTGGGTGCCCTTTTACTTGCGGCCACTATCCAAGGACTCCTTGGATGTCTGCCTCCAAGGCAACTGTCCTTGCAGTGCTCTTGCCTAGAAACTGTCTCAAAGATTGGGTCTTGAAGGTAAGTTTGTATGCAGGAAGGACATCACATATGTAATTTATCACAAGCACCCAATACATTGCCCAATTTTAGGCAAGAGGGTATCAACTTCCTTGGGGGGAAATAGTGTACATATGCAGGCAAGGAAAGTCCACATATCTTCTCTCTGGAACAGATAGAGATCTTAGGTCGGAAAATGTGAACATGTACAGTCAATTTCATAAAGGTTGAAATCAAGGTTTTTTGAAAATCAAGAGGTGGCCCGTGCACCACCTGTGACAGGTCTCAAATATGCATACCAAAATGCTTACATAGACAGCATAGACACAATAACTGAAAAGAACCTCTGGCACAGTTGGATGAATGCCCTCTACATGGGTATGCACACCCTCATAAGACGCACATTTTTGAGTTCAAGCCCGAGTGGCTTTCTTTTATGTCATCACAACTTTTGACAAGTTTTTCATATTTGCTTTGCTTGTTGTCATAAACTAAAAGAATGGGAAAGCTATGCTGGTTTTGATTGCTTGCATTTCCTTATTGCCATTTCATCCTTGATTCTAGGCAAAAAAACGGTGGTAAAAAAGATAAGGGCAATGAGTCAAACACGGGAGTCCCATCAAAGTTGCACCACCCAATCACGGTTCTTGACCACTGCGCCACCAAACAATTGAAGGGTTGGGGTTGTTGAAAGTCTTGGTACTGTATGTTCATTGATCTGGTATGCATATTTGAGACCTGTCACAGGTGGCGCACGGGCCACCTCTAGATTTTCAAAAAACCTTGATTTCAACCTTTATGAAATCTACTGTATTTTGAAGAAGCCCCTGCAAAAGAAAGCCATATAAGGCTACTTTGACTGCAGGGCTTCCTCTACTAACCCTTGGTTTAGTAGAACCACTCTGTTTAATCCCCATTGTTCTAGTGTTGCAAAGAATCACCAGATCCCTGTTAAGTTACGCAAGCATTTGAAGAACTACTAGTTCTCAAAACACCTTAGAACTAGACCAACTCCCAACCGTAGGCATACAGCAGGCCATGTTAAGCATACTCTTAGTTTTAAAAGGATGATCAAAAGGAAATACTGAGATCATCTCACCAGAAAGAACTTGAAACCATTACAGGTGCATTTCACTGGTTCAGCAGTCCTACATACCCAGAAGGATCTGTTTTCAGGACTCCAGAAGTAAGCTTAGTACTTTTTACTTCCTCCATAAGTTGCCACCCTGACAGCATGACTTGGCAATATTACATCAGAGTTGAGTCCAAAGGTTTTCTTGAAATCTGTTGGAAATATGGAAACTGATGAACGAACAGTTTCACTCGGCAACTTTGGATAGCAAAGGTTGAGCAGATAACAGCTTCATCTGTTTTTTGTCTCTCTTGATCAACACATCAAGGTCACCAGGCCTGCTCTAGATTTCATTCAAGCCTGTGGCATCACCTTCACCACAAGAGCTTGTATCTGAGACCATTGTGGCAAAACTTCCCAATTCAATGGAGACCACCATTTCTCTGCTTGCAACTAAGCATCCTTTGAAATCTAAAGATGTGTTAACTGATCTTGACGCCTATCTTGTCAAATTCAACAAGAAGAATCAATGTGACAAAACCATTGTGTTATCCACCATGACTAGTTGACCTGCACACCCACCTGGACAAGGACACCACTATCCTTACCCTTGCTTTGGCAGATGCCATTATCCTGTTAGATTTTACCAAACCCAACTGGTCAATAGCATGATGTAATAAATTTCATTTTCTCATGTTATCATGTTGTAGTATAATTTCCTTCTTTCGTTTATCACAGTTGGATTAAATTTTGCATTTATAGCATGTGTATAACGGTTATTAACCTAATCTTAACCTATGTGGTGGTTGCAGATTCTATTGTACTTTACCTGGTTATTTGTGATGGAAATAAAACTGATCAAGAACTTGATATACAATCTTGACTGAAGGACAACTCAAGATTTGAGGTTATTTGAAGAGATTCATAATTCATATTCTGAATGTATTTTTAACCTGTTATGACAGGTTAACAAGAATGTAACAAATCCCTCTGTTGCTGTTCATAAACCTGAAGCTTGTTATCAAGCCTTTCCTCACTTATGACCTATTGATTGCACCACTCCTGTAACTTGCAGTAGAGCCACAACTGCAGTGCTTCCAGCGGCAGAATTGAACAATGTTATTGAAACCAGTGCTTAATCTGGTCACCCATCTTCTGACAACAATCTTATCCTCCTTGACAGCATGTGTTCTGACCACATGGTTTCAGCCATCAATCTCTTCAAAAAATATGTTCCTGATGTCTCTTTGGCTGGTGGAATTTACATTCATATTTTGAGTAAAGGAGATATCATCTGTAATTCTGCTGGTGGAAATATCAGCTTGTTGGCCCATCACATTCTTAGTTGGGGTAATTCTTTGATCAGTATGGGTTGCTTCCTTCAAGATGGCTATGTGTTATATTGTGAGAAAGGCACCATATTTCTAACCAAGGAAGCTTTTGCTTGTTTCTGTGGTGATATTAGAAATAGAGTAATTAAGCTTGGTATTGACATAGACACATCAAATTCTCTCATTTGCAACAAGTTCACTGTTGCTTGTTATGATTTATTACATAGAAGTTCAGGTCATACAAACTCTCATCAACTGCAACTGATGTATATTGTAAAATTTCTGGATGGTTGGCTTGGTGAAGATTGTGCTCTGTCTGAGGGGCATGGCCTTCCATGTTCCAATTCTCTTCCAAAGTATACTTTTGCTCTTCAAGCCATCCATAGTGATCTCAGTGGCAGGATCTCAGTTGAATATGAAGGTGGTGGATTGTACTATTTTGAGCTTACTTATTTTTTTTACTAATTACAAATATGTGCACATCATGAAATCAAAAGCAGAAAATCTTTCATGCCTTACCAAATTCAAGTCTGGAGTTGAGATGCCCCATGGTCACAGAATTGTAAGTGTAATGAATGATCAAGGTGGCAAGTATCTCTGAAGTGAATTTAAAGAACTTGTGGAAGAAAATGGTAAAACTTCCTATTTGAGTGCTCTGTATACTCCACACACAACCCAATTTCTGAACATGGCCATTGAACCACAGCAAAAAAGGCAAGAACAATCCTTAAGCATTATCATCTTCCAAAGTTGTTTTGGGGTGGGGCTGTTACCAAGGCAGTCTCTTCAGGAAAGGTAACTGCAATGACAAAAATCAATATAAAACGCCTTATGAACTTTGGTTTAGTCAAGAATTTGATTACTCAAGATTGAAGCCATTTGGATGTTGTGCATGTCTTGATACCTAAGAAACTTGGCAATAAATTTGATGATACCTCAATGGAAGTTATTTTGTTATATTATAAATTTTTATGATGAATTATTACATTTGTCTTGATGCTGGAAAATTAAATCCAGTTTATTCACATGATGTTACATTTGATGTGAATTGTTTTCCTGGAGTTGAGAATGTTGTGTCAGGGGCTTGTGCTAAGAAAAAGTTTCCCACTGTTGATCTTCTTGCACAATGTTGGTAATTTTGCCTTTCATTCCATCATCAACACCACCAAACACTCCACCCATTCCTTCTTCAACACCAAATCAAGTTGGGAGGTAAAGGTTTACAATTGAAAGCTTGTGCGGGAGATGAAGGTTTACAGTTGATTTTGTCCGTGGGTTTTTAGGTTGGGTTTTCATATTTGTGTACCGCTAATGTTAGGAGATGGTGCGGTAAATTGTAAAAGAAAGAAACAGGAAAATGTAGCAACATCAAGCACAAAAGTGGAATATAGAGCTGTGTACAAAAGGGGTAAGGATTTAGTATGATTTCCTCACTTGTTGAATGATCTAGATATTGCTTGAGAAGGTGCACCAATGTTGAATCTGGATAATCAGAAGGCAGTTGCACTTTTGGAAAATGAAAAATTTAAGTCAGGAACTAAGCATGTAGATGTTAAATATCATTGGTTGTGGAAATTAGCAGCAAGCAAAAAACTCAAGGTGACTTGTGTTTCAACTGATGATATCAGAGCAGAGATCTTCACCGCTTTATCACCCATAAAACATGAATTTTTTCTTCTTTGATGGGATGACATGATGTAACAAAGATGGGGGGAATTGAGATATGAATATCACAACGTGTAGCATCTCTCTTCTATCATGCACTTATGTTCTTTTGCTTACATCATGTAATTGTTTGAAATTTGGTATGACATCATGTTTTTGTGTTCTCATAAAAGATTCTCAAGCATAATTATTGTTTCCTTTTTCTCTTCATCAAACTCATAAATATTTTTGTCTCAATCTTTGTTTCTCTCAGATTGTCCAAATCTTTTGATCAGTGTTTGTTTCACTCATAAACTAACAACAAGAACATTCGTAGATTCTTTGTTTGTTTGGATGAAATGTGGGAGTTCATTCCACACAAGATGTTTGGTGCATGGCAATGGTCAGTGTAAGACGGTCTTGACCTATTGTATCATGCGTTCAGCCGTGAACGGAGTCCCCGTCCCAGCCGCCGGGAGCTGAGACTCAGGGACCTCAGGCCGCGATCTCCGGAAAAAAGAGGGCTATGTATCTGGTACATCCACGAGCAACACAGAAAACTTCAGAGAAAATGATAAAAAATACTTTATATCTAGTATGTTTTCATCCTTACAATATAAATAGTAATCTCAAACATCAGAAAAAAAGAACTTGCAAAATGGATGCTCAGAGTTGGGAAAATCAAAACATATTGTAGCTTACACACTTTATATAAATACCTGAGCAGAAGAAAAAATACGACAAACTAAAACAAAACTAGATAATCAGAAAAATGCAGACCGAGTCATCACACAACAAGATTTCTTTGTTGCTTCCCTCCTATCATTCCAAGAAAAGAAACGAAAAAAGAGAATGCAATCGATCGTTGGGGGGGGAAACAAGCAAAATACAGTGTATGTGAAACGAACTAATTGAATCCTATGTCCATCTTCCGATCATTTACACATATCAGAAGCGATAGAAGAAATGTCTGCCTCACAAGCGGGAAAAATAAGAGTGCCTTGTGATGATTGATCGCGTAAGAAGAAAACCGTGTAAGAGTACAATTTTGACATCATCTGGCTCGGCTCTTTCCGCGTAAAGATGGCGTTTCAGTGTGACCATTTGTTCGGGAAGGTGCAGTAGATTGACCTGTGTGAACAGTACCATTAGGTTCTTGCTTTGATTCCATTGTCGAAGCTGCGACAGCGCTCGATTCGGTCTTGGTATTTGAGTTCTGGCCGTTACATATCTCGTCATAGCCATTTGCACACACTTTCACAATCGCCCACAAAGCCCTTCTACGTTTATCCACGCTCAAACAACCATCTCTGACCTCCAAGAGCCTGTCACGATAATCGGTTAAATCACCGAGGAATTTCGAAATTTCGATTGTACAATCATGGTAAGAATCAATCTGTTGCTGAATTGAAAGGTTTTCCAACGAGCCGTTCCCAGACGCGACACTGGCAGGATGGCTTTTGGTATTCGATCCTGTAGATGCACCGTTAATCTTCTGCGAGGTGTTGAGTTCGCTAGGTTGGGTCTGCTGGCTCGCGTGGAGTCCCCTTACATCATTTGGAGGGCGATACATCATAGGTACGGTGACTGGATCAGAAGAAACAAACAATGACTGGATGAAACCTGGTGCTTGGGTCAGAATTTGGTATCGTGGATCGAGCATCAAACGATGAGACTCGTTGAGGGAATCTGATCCGCTCTCAAGATGATTTGTTGCATCACTTGAGCCGCCGAAGACCCTATGAGACCGAGCGTCCAGTCCAGGCTGCTCCATGGATTGTATTCGACGACGTCCAGGAAGTGCATTAGAGGAAGTTTCCTTGCCTGCGTTGGCAACAGAGTCATTCTGCGGCGGTTTTTGTGCTATTGATGATGCGGTGCTCTTGCCATTCCGAGTAGAATTCGATAAGACCTCCTTCGATGTCGGTGACAAAAAAGCGCGCTCGACCACTTCAAACCATCGCCTTCCACCCAGATCACCTCTCAAAACTTCAACCAGCTCGCCCATGCGATTGCAAGTACTCTGATCTGCTTCGACTAGGCCTGTTGCACTATTCGCAATTTGATGGAATGTTCGATTGGCACGTGAAAACATTCGAGATAACGTCGTGGACTGTAAGACATCGTGGGGGGTCAGAGGAGTTGGAGGCAGACAAGGGTACGCTGGTACTAGATATTCATTGTTCTCATCTCTATCTTCATCCTCCGTGAGATCATGTACGTCGGAGTCGGTGGTATCTCCAGTTGAGACTGTTGAGGAAAGAGATAAAATTGAAGGCGTTGGAGACTGGAGGTAGGAAGGATAGAAGGGATTGCGGTTGGGCATATTTTTTCGGCGCTTTCGGAGAGGAAGTCTTGCAGCCTGTGATGTTGACGATCCAACCGAAACCAGGGCATCGGTTTCGAATTCAGCTGTCGGAGGTCGTGGTCGCTTTCGATCATTTGTGTGGTTTGCTGTAGCATGGACTTGCGCTGATTGAGCCAAAGAGGAAGTTGGGAACCGACTCCAGGCAGAAGTCCATGATACCCTCTGGCTAGAGGTCTGTCCACGAGTCTTGGCACGCTCTGCTTCTGCGAATATTTGAAGACTCGCCATAGGATTGGCGGATATCAACAGCGATTGTGGGACAGTGATTGGCAATGATGATGAAACGACCTGTTCGACCATTGGATTCCGCATCCTAGTAGGACTTTGAGTACCATTCAATGAGAGAGATAGAGTACATACGTCAGTGTTCAGTTCCTATAAATCGTCAATGAGTACCCAGAACACTAGTGGAATTAACTTACGCGTGAGAAGAGGCTGCCGATGAGGAGGTATTGGTAGTGACACCAACGGGAGCTGACGAGTTGTTATTCGGGTGAGACATCAGAAGATATCCAAGAGGATGTTGAAAGAAGCAGGAGCCAATGTTAAAGATGAATGTTGATGAATGATGGTCAATAGGAAAAGGAAAAGAAAAAGATGGTCAACAGGAAAAAGAAACAGCTAAAGTAAACAGTCACTAAACGTTACATACAAACGCAACATGTAATCACTACATCACAAATTACAATGTAGTGACACTGCGGGAATCAACTTGTTTGAAACCCGATTGAGAGGAATTTCGGTGTCCGGGTTTGAAATTTCCTCGAATTGTGAATCTCGTTCACAACTCGTTTGCATTATGTTTGCCGATTTCCCTCGAGTACCCTAACATACAGGGCACTTGCAAAACCTGTGATTCCAACCGTTGGACTACATATCTCACCGCTCTTGATGTTCCCGCTGAACTGCTTTTTTTCGGTTGATTGAGGCCTGAAGAATGAGGATGAAGGTGAGGAATGGTGAAAGGGGATGTTGCTGTATGATGTGACTGTACATCCACGGGGCCAGCCGAGTACAGAGTACAGCCCGAGGGGAATCGGCAAACATAATGCAAACGAGTTGTGAAAACAATTCACGATTCGAGGAAATTTCAAACCCGGACACCGAAATTAAGCTCAATCCGGTTTCAAACGAGTTGATTCCCGCGGTGTGATGCACCTAACCTAACTAAGTCGCTGACTCATGCATAGTATGTAAACCCATCTTGCTCAAAGGCCCCGTTGACCGGTCCCGACTCCCAGTCATCGAAACCCATAAATTCAAGTCGTCAGCATATCTCCATAGAAGTTAGAAATCAGAACTGGAGAGGGAACTGACTGCAAACAATAAATCTCAAGCCTTGTCACCTATCAAAACGTTTCTCCATCAAAGGTAGAAGACTGAGAAAACTGTGCTCGCATTTATTGAAAAGGTTTGAGAAAAGTTTCACAACATGTATGTTTTCAAGTGATTTGATACTGAAGAATCGAAGCCTCAGCTTGAGCAAGCCAAAGTTGTATCTCGAAAGAACCTTGGTGGAAATAAATAAATTTGAGAGTTCAACTGCGGCATCTTTTCGCAAGATTTCATATCGTTTTCTTGCAAAACAGCAAACCATACCCTGAAATAAAGGCCGTTGATGTATTGACCATAGTCAATCCCGAGCGGGAGACATAACTGTGAAACCTTTTCAATGCGTGATTGCTTGCTATACTTTGGAGTTTCTTGGACTCTCATAAAATGAAATTGGTCAAAACAGATTCAAGGCGCTGCATATCATGGGGAAACTGCGGGGAATTTGGGTCACGAAGGCCGGATCATAGCAATGAGTAAGTTTGGACGAAAACGATAGAATTTGGATCAATTTGGATCAACTGCGAGGTATGTATGTAGGCGTCAAGCTGCGTCAAGTGTCAACATGATGAGCGTTCTCATGAGAGGATCACGTACGATAGCGGCCGGATGGACGATACCGAGGACCACATCTTGAATGCAGCGGAGTCGTATTTGTTTTTGATGGTGGCGGCAAAACTCCTCGCGCTCTTTGTCAAAAGCTTCTGCGATTTACAATTTTTTTTGACTCTGCTTCAAAATCTGCCTGTTGATTTCTTACGATATGCTGTCTATCAGTCCGGGAGGGATGATATGTCTTTTAGCTTGTTGCTTAGCAAGCGGAGTGATTGGAACACCATCAAAATTTTCACTGCCGCTCGTCAATACGATCAACCTTCATGGTATCGATGTTGGTGTGGGCGATCCACCCAATGTGCATCGCTTGGCAATTGCGCTTGGTATATCGAACACCTTGATTGGTGCTGAAATGCCTTATGTCCCCACCCGATCAACGGTGGATCTGAACCGACCTTTCCAAATCGATCATATGTATGGGAACGCATCCGGAAAATGGGTTAATGACACTATCAGCTTAGGTTCAGGGACCGATCAAATCGTACTTCCAAATATAATGGTTGGAGACGTCTCCTCAGGCTCCTTCATTGTTAGTCCCTTCCATAGCTTCCTCATGTCAGAGAATGAGGTCTAATCAAATTATTGACACTGTCGAAATGTATCACAGGGCTTTGGAAAATGTGATGGAATGTTTACATTGAACCGAGTGGGCGACACAGCAGCCCACCCAGAAAATGAATCTGATTGGACACCGATGTCTTACATGTGGCATCGCAACTTGCTCGAGCAGAATGTCTTCTCGGTAAGAACGCGTCATTTTGATGGCATCTTTCATGATCAACTTGTCAACAGACTGTCTCTGGCGTATACAAACAAACAACAATCATATCTAATTCTCTTCGTTTACTCTACATTTCTTCATCTTTTTTATATCTTTGGACTGCTAGCTCTCGTTCAAACCCACTCGTACTCTCGAGCCAGAACAAAATGGAATGATCACTTTCGGTGGCATCGAACCTTCTTTATTTATTGGGAAGTTGTATTGGTACAGTTGCAAATCAAACACGTACGTTGTGCATGTCCCACAAATGTTGAGCGGCCAACTTAGAGATAAAAGTTTCATTTATGTGTTCTGCTCTACATTTGTTCTCAGTGGGTGGGATTGGACAGTGACCATAAGTTATGGTGGCAAAAAAATGTATCCAACCCCACTAATGGCTGCCCTCGATCCTGGTACGTCACATTCTATTGGCAATTGTTTTTGAAGCTCAGCAGTTGAATCCATTCAATTTTTCAGCCTGGGCACTTGGTCCATGTTTGGCTAATGACATCTTCCAGGATTATATTGCTGGCATTCCGGGTTCAATTTGGGATTATGATGACTTTCAAAAGAATAATCCTATTGGTTCAGTCAATCGGCACGTACTCAAGATTCCAAAGACTTCAGTCAGTAAGATGAAGGATTTGTGCTTTACAGCAGCCGATAAGCGGCCGTGGTGTCTGACTCCCGAAGCTCAGCTGCTTCCTGAGGACATGCTTCCTGACCCCACCTATCGTTACTCATATATCACCCCAATTGGTTCAACTGTTGAGCAGGGCTCAACCATCGTCAGTGAGTTGAACGTGGCTACTTTTGTCAACGGTATCACGTTCTTACGCCTTTTTATTTATCTCATTAGTGGGTATGAAAGGTCTTGAACGTTTCTATTCAGTTTACGATAGAGAGAATTATCGAGTAAATAATCCAAATTTGATCACTAATGACGAATTCCATACAGGAGAAACTGATATATGATTTGACTCGCCTTACCCCGTAGATTGGTCTTGCTGAGACCTCTTGGACAAAGAAAAAGTTTTAAAAGAGGACTTCAAGTATTAAAACCCAGAGAAATTTGCCCTACTTTATCATTTTTCTGATACCAAAGAAATACGTGATTTTGGGACGTGAACCTGGCCAAGAAGGTGACATCGAAAGCTTGGACTCAACTCAGCTCTAAAATCTGCCGATGGCCTTGTCTAGATGTGTCTTTATGATCCATATCACTGTTCTTTACAAAATCAGGTCTTTCAACTTTGCTGTCAAAAACACGGCATATAAGCTCAAAATGTATTTTTCCCATAATGCTTTCTCTGTCCTTCGGGGCCGTGATGAACCAATTTCAAGTGGAGAGTTTAAGATCCAAACGATATTTGTCTCGCAAGGTCAGCTCCCTAACATCCTTCAGAAACAGGCAAATCTTTTTATGATACATGATGATCTATAGAGATATCTTTTGATTTTTTACGTTCATAAAACATGTACATATCCCAAGAGCCCATGACCAGAGGCAATAAGTTTTGATAACATTTTGGTATGTTGTTTTGAAAACCAAAAAAATGATGAAACGAAGCACAGAAGATCGTGAAATGAAGTACAGAGATAAAATTCAGTTATTTTTCGTAAGAATAGTGTAATCATAAGTTTGAAATGTGGTTTTTGATCTGTAGAAACTAAATCGTGCATGACTAGAGTCGACCACATCCACCAAAAGTGTTTTCAACGGAACAGACCGGTATTTGACACTATCTGGAATATCATTCGTCTCGCTAGACCAAATAATTGGTTCAGTGTTGCCCAAAACGTTACAACGGACGAGTTGACAGATTCAGAGCCTTATCTATGAGGGTGTGAAGGGAATTTCATCTTCGCTCTTCAAGAGTTCTTGGTCGTTTATCTCGATGAGAGTCCCCAGTATCAGTCAACCATCCTAGCCGTTTATGAGATGCTGGTATAGGGCCATCGATAACCTCGGAGCTGGGCGAACTCTCAGACTCTCCATCGTCGTATAATGGCATTGCCTCGATGTCCTCTCCATCACTCTGAGACAAAGCGTTCCAATCCGAAAAAGAGATGAACGAGTTATCGTCGGAATTATACTCAGATTCATCTTCAGAATGGTCATCGTGATGATCTAGATCTGCATTATGATGTGCTCCTTCCACTTCTTCATTGGGCCGTTGAACCAAGTTGTGGTGCCCTTGCCCCCTGAACGCTATGGAGTCTCCTTGTTCTAATCTTGGCAAAGGTTCCCGTTCTGTTGTAGGGATGAGCCCGCGAATGTCAGTGCGGGGAAATGTGGTACTTCTTGCTGCTGATCTCTCCGCGTTTGAGGCTTCTACTATCTTTCCAATCGGGAGCTCTGCTCTTCTAGAATGCTTACTAATATGGAGTTCTGAACGTAAAGCAGAATGATAACAATTCACTTGGATAACTGCGATGATGCTAAAGAAAAGAGACAACAGGAGGAATTGCTGATCCATTTTCAAAAACTTGGAGACGTGCTGAAGAAGCTTAGGAAAGACACGAGTAGAATAGAATATGCACTGATCCGTCTGGCTATCAAATCTTTGCACTCCCCAGAAAAGAACTGGCCTTTTTATACAGATCTAAAGCTGAAAAAAAAATTCTCATCAAGTCGAAGATTTTGGTGCTACAGATACCTCATCAGAGAAGTTTTACAGGAGTTTCCGCGACTCTGAGTAGTCTCTTCTCCGCACCCCCACGTAAGAAAGCTGGCTAATGGCCGACTGGACTCCACTTGGCTGTTGGTGACGGGACTCAATGACATACGCAACTGTCTGTGCTGCGTGACACATCGTGCAAGAAGTTGGCCAGGCGAGGTTAATCGACAATCATGCAAATTACTGGGCTTCAAACCAAGCGAGATGGAATCAATAATCATGATCCGTAGAGATCTGAAGTTTACATCCTTCTACGAAGAGTTGTTTCCGATGTCTAGACCCAGCTTGTCGCTGCGTTTGGGTTTCAAATTGGTTAGTACCCCGGATCGGATCATAGGGTCTGAAAAAGAAAGCAGTCAAGATGATGAAAAACAAGAGGCGTGTGCAGACACCTCACGAGACAAGAACGAGAAGAGACGATCACATTCATCCGGTCTTTCAAGTTCGTTGGGATTCTAACTTGGCATACTTGGGTCGCAAAGGGGATGAAGTTTTCTACCATCGATATCATCTATAGAAGCCAGTGCCTCAAGAGAATATCCACTACTGGTTCAGACGTAAATCTTAGATCAGAATCCAACATCGAAGGCCATTACTTTGCAAGGGGGATTTTTGTAATACCGGCTAACTGGTTTCTTGAAACACTTGTAAATACAAACCCAAACATAATAGTGAGTTTCTTGCCTGGACTCCCCAAAATTTAAAGTATCAAATGATGACATTTTTCATACAAACAAATCCCCAGCCCATACATGAAAGAGAACGCTCAATGGTGAGTATGCAAGGAGTGGTGGGGTTGCAGAATATTGCAACTAGTATGATAATTAGGATTTCAAATAAAACAACCCAATGAATATATATATTGAGATTTCCCTCAATCATGATGTGAGGTACCTACATGAATTAAACATGATCGGCGGACATTCCAATCTTATTTGCATATATATGATGCCTTTCATACTACCACAATCGTTTCAAAGAAAAATTAAGGATTTGCGGGTATTATCACGGGACCCAGAACTGATGTTGAGCCCATTCAACACGTGGTGACCGTGATCCAAACTCTAAATTCGAATGAATTGTGAACTTCATAGTCTTTTCAAAAACCAAAAACATGTCACAATCATTGACTCACCCCGGGCCCCAGAGATGTAACTCTTATAACAGTCATTATTGTTCGAGATTTTCCATTAAATGCGATTATCTCCCCTTCACCTTTGATTCATTGTTTGAGAGCTGAAGAATGCACGAATAAATCAAGATGATAGATTTTCAAAATATCTTACACATCAATCTTCGTTTAAGTTGTTCTGCGGCAAGGCTTCACGTTTCATGCAAAGTGTGGATTTCATCGGTCAGATCATCTTGAGACTAGTGAGAGCTGAAGCGTGATCTATGAGTGCATTACTGACGTATATTGAGTCACGTAGCGAAAGAAGTACACAAGGAACAAAGCACGAACCTCAAAATTCCCCATGGAATTCAAAAAATGACACTCGTATTCTAAAGCTCGGCGTGGGGTCTGATGATCCTTCCCTGTACGTGATCGGGTATAATTTGGGATTGGAACAAGAGCTCTTAGAAAACCTCTTGGCTGCTTTTTGGTGTTTGAAAGCTTTGCATGATTTAGCGTTCTATAGTACAAAGAGACGATTTTGAGATAGCATGTGACAAACTATGTTGACATGGTAAGAGTTCTTGCAGAGACAATAGAAATAAAGATTCCCAGCAGTTAATGCTTGAATCTTTCAATGTGAAGCAGAGTAGACAGAGATTTAAATGTACAAACAATCAGAGACTCTCAAACAAACAAGTCGATTGACCAAGTTGTCTTAAATTTTGGTGCTTGTCTAATGATACATTGACGTTGCTGAAATAAAAGTCAAAACAGATTACAAACATCAAAATTTAGTGTTGCGTCCCTCATAGCTTACTTCGAATGATCGGATTTCCTTTTGATGAAGAACTCATGGCCTTGAAGAAAGTGTTCAATGAGCGGCAACCAAGAGGAAGAATTATATTGATAAAAAATACTTGGATAACTCACCTCGCCAGCTATTTTGATTTTTTCACGTTCGTGAGAAATAACGTGTTCCACTTTCAGCGCTCTGTCCATATTACCCCTTACTTTTATCCTTTCAGCAGCGTAGAGTTTTTGAGGGTTGGCCTAGAACAGTGCACACGTAAGCATATGGGCCAAGGTTCATGAGCCATTGATGAACGGAAGAAGACTGACTTCACCTGCTGCCAATGCTACAAAATCTAGATCGGAACACCAAATGGTCACATCAGGCTTGATCGGTGCTTTCCCTTTGCCCACCCGGCCGGTTTTCTTCATATCAATGTACCAGATGGCTTCTACCCCACTTTGGTTCTTGATTACGAATCTACATAAAGCAATAGAATTGTGCATGAAGTCAAAGATTCTGTCTTTAATCATATTACTGAGGTTATATATGCTTACTGGTAGCACGTCTTGATTGCTCGTATTAGCTTTTTCCTTGAAGGAATTATAGACTGTGTAGAATCTGGCGTTTGCTGAAAGAGTACAAGTACATGCCAGATCATTATTGATCACATGGTGTTAGTATACTATTGTTGAGGACGGCCTTTGCGACTGAGCTCAACGAGGTCTGATGAGATTTTTACCGTCGGTTGGGTTGCACAACTGGTTTAATCAATGTTTCTGTGATTCACCTTCAACAACACTGCAATCAGAGCAATCACCTTTGAGGTTTCGAAACCATTCTGTGCCAGATGAGGATCTGCGAGGGTAGCCTAATGTAAATGATGATCCCATTGTTCATTCAGATCTTCTTTCTGTGCTGAGTATCAATCGACTCTAAGGATATCCAAGAGATTCAGAAGATTTAAGGATGAACCTACCCGAATCTCATCCTTGAGATCCATTGAAGAGGATGGAGAAAGCTTCGCAGGCATATTAGAGGTCTGAATGATGGTGGTTCTTGATTAGAATTGGAAATGGTATCTTGACTGATAATGGAATGTGGGAAATTGAGGATTGACCCCATCTTCAGGGGATTATCTATCACCGCATACAGTCATACCACCAATGTCACCGGCCAACGGATGCGATCAATTACCGGACAAAGAGCTGTATTGTACATGTGGTACATATCACTGCTGAGTAACGAGTTACATACTGTTTGGCATCTCTCCCCTGCTTGAACATGGAAAACAACAAAGATTTTGGGTTCAAGATACGAGATAAGATAGAATTCTTATTATCTTGACTGACTGAAGATTGGCAAAACAAGTTGCAGACCCAAATGGCTCAATCAATCCATTTTTGCATCAACAAATTGTCCATTCTGAATGAAGAAAGAAATCGATTGTAAAAAGAGAGTATGGGTATACGCAGATTTCCAAACTTTTGCCACCAGAACCCCCATAAGATCTTATAGCAGGACACATCATCATGTTGTGCAAAGGTATGATTTGAATATAAACAAAAAGTTGGAGGCTGACAATTTACTTGATTACAAAGTCTATTATATGAATTGCAGTTCTGAGACCAGTAAAGATCAAAAACACAAGAGCTTAGATCTTCAATTGTCCTCTTATCAAAAACTTACAGACACTAAACACAAGACTGCGAAAAAACTTCAATTTCACATCCATTGAATCCGATGCAAAAACTGGAACCAAAGGGGAGCTTGATAAGCAAAAAGTTTGTTTCACGATACTCTTCATGGGTTCAATTTGGGATAAAAGATCAGGTAAACGGATTGATTTTTCTAAAACAACACACCAATCATCATTGCAAATTGTCAGAAAACCCGTCAATTCGAAGAGATTTCGACTCAAGACTCACTGATCTGAACCACACGACTTGCATTCATAACTTGTAAAATGGACTATACATCAAGAAATAGTGATATGAGATTTTAAAGTAGTACAACCTGTGTCCAAAAGAAGTCGTGATTTACATATTTGTTTTTCCATTCAACCATTGATAGTGAGATGAGTTTTCTGATGCTTTGATTCAGTTGGACCTTATCGTCTGCATGAATCATCATCATCGCGGTAGAAAGGTTTAGATCTATGACTAGACTCTTTTTCGTATCGATCATCTTTTGTAGATCGTGAAACGTGATGTGAATCAGTTTCACGTTTGTAGCTTCGAAAGTCATCGCGCCTATCATCCCGTGAGTCATTGCGATCATATCGATCACGAGAATCACGAGGTGCCGGTGAGTATGATCTACGTCGATCATATGAATCTCGGTCGTCATCATGATTCCGTCTTCTGTCGTCTTTACTTCGTGAATCTATCAGTCAAGCAATGCATAAATGAACAAGTGTTATACATCCAAAGAGTTGGCTCTTTACAGATATCTGGATTGCGTACTTGATTCACCAGCTCGATCAGATGGACCGATTTCCTTGAGTAACTTCTTGATCCGTTTTGCATCTTTACGCGCTCTTCGATCATCTTCATCTTCATCATCACCACGTTTGGACTTCTTCCTTCCCCTTTTCTCATCCGGATCACGATGTTTCTTTTTACTTTCTTTCTTTTTACGTTTTTTCCTTTCTTCAAGTAAATAATTAGCCATTGGATCTTCTGGATCGATATCATTTGATTCATCACTTTGGTTTTCGTCTTGATCTTGAGTTATATGTAATTCAGGTAATGCATTCAATCTTTCACCTAAATCGGCATCTCTTTCTGTCATCTTACCTTCATTTGTACGTTCAAGTTGTTTATAATTTTTACAATGGTCTACTCTTAATGTTCTACCAAGCACTATTGCTCCATTTAAATTATCAACTGCAAGATTGGTTGAAAGTTGATTTTCATACATTAAGAAACAAAATCCTCTCGATTTGACAGGTCCGGCTTTGGTTTTCACTTGTGATTTTGCTTCTTCGGGGTTACCTGATTCGTTTTTAGTTTGTTCTGGTTTGGCTTTAGGCATGTTGATATCCACTGGCTCGCCATACTGTGAGAAAATCGTAATCACATCGCCCTCTGTAAGACCAGTATCAAGACCTCCGATATAAATGTATGCACTGTCTTTGTACTATGTACTCCGAATCATTTTGTAAGCTTCTTATTTCATTTGAAGAATAAAATGAGAAAAACACAGAGGGCGAACATCGTCATGCCACGAAGCTTGGATTCCTAGTGCAAGTTCCTTCTCGTTGATGGCCTTGGTGGCTCGGATGCTAGGTTTGAATGAGTAACGTTAGACTCTTGACCATGAGTTCAAGGACAGGAAAAAGGAATGGACTCAACTTGTTCATTGTTAAATCTGATCGTGAGGTGGGTGAGACAGGGTTGGAAAGGTTGAAAGAGAATGCCAAGTTGAAGGCCGAAGAGTGAAATAAGTTTATGTCACCTTAGGCTTATGTCTGTACTTAAGGTTCTCTCGCCGCATTCAATTTCTGTCCTTGGTCACTTCAGCACGGGATGTTCACCACGGTCATTCATGAAGCTCGTCAGTCAATTCGATCAAGGAGTCTTCGATTTTCTACCCACCAGCAGCGAGCCTATTGGATCAATCAAACCTTTGTTTCCCATTCACCAAAAGACTTGCTCGAAAATGTTCGACAAGCACTCTTGTTACCGAAGTCTACTCCTACTTCTCGACGTCCACCACTCTTATTCACCATCTCAAAGCATCTTCCCTCATCGGAGTTATCGGAACTAGTGACGATATTTCAAAGCCTTCAAACGAGCTACGAACCTATCGGTTGTTTATCCGATTCCTTACGCTCAGAACAGGAAGTTTTAGAGCCACAGGGCAAGCTACATAGTGTAGCGCTTGCCAAATGGTGTGGTGGAGAAGGCTCTCATGGTCTTAAAGCGATCTCCTTCAAATCAACTGGGTTCTCTCGATCACCCATCTCTGTCGGTCGGGAGATCTTACCTAATCTGAAAGATTCAAAAGAAGATGAAAGACTTGATTTAGCTTTAGATCTCGATCATCAGGATTCGTCCTCATTTAAGGATCAACAGTCAAAGTGGGATGGACTATGGTCCCGACGTGACTTGCAAGAGGAGATACCTGCTGAGCTGCAATCAATTCCGTAGGACAACCTCCTTTCCCTAATCATCGATATTTTTTGTTATCACTTCAAGAAACGTATCCTACTCTTCTCTGTATCTCAAGAGATCATCGCTGCTTAGATACTAATCCGTTTTGGATATGAATGTATGCAAATACCGACAGCCCAGATGACGTCACATCAATCGTCTTTTTTACTGCAAGCGCTCCACAACCCTTTCTAGAAGGATTAAAGACGAGATTCCCTTCAGCTTCTCTCCTTGGACTTATCGCAGCTTCTACACCATTTGAAACCGGTCGACCATGTACGCTATTTCGTGATGGATGGATCGGTGATGATGGTGCAGTAGGTGTAGCAGTGGTAGATTCATCTAACGGTCTTTCAACAAGGCTTCCAAAAGTACAATATTCTGGTCTACGCGCGTTAGGAAGACCTATGGAGGTAACTTCGTGAGTTGATCTAATCTCATATGTGCAAGTGCAATCATACACTCTCAAAATTTCTCATAAAACGACTTTGTGCAGTGCTCGTGGTAACATTATCTTGATGCTTAACAAGGAAAATGCTGCTCAGGCCCTAATGGCGTCCATCAAACAAGATTCTGAATATACCTCCGGTAGTAACTTACCCATCGGAAAAGAAGACGACATTTTTGCCGCATTTTTTTCCGCCGATCCCTCAAAGGTAAGACCGTTCTAAAAGAAGAATTGTCTGAGAGGTACAAGTGTGATAAATCTCATGTTTTGATCACATCACTTTCAGGACTCCGATTCGGCGATTTCTCAATCAGAGCACTTGTTGGAAATCTGTAGGATTGTTGGCGGTGCACCATCTCGTGGAGCCCTCGGAATAGACCGAACAGACCACGTCTCAAATGGTTCATGGGTTCAAGTTCGTTGACTTAGACCAAGTCTTCAAAATCATTAAAGATACTCATTGAAGCTTCTTTCTTTTCAACGTAGTTTGCGGTCTTCTCCGAAGATATTCAACACAAGACTAAAACACTCGATGGTCAATTTCAATTTGGCTGCTCCCCAGAGAGCGGTTTAAATCATTCCTCTCAGCAACTGGAGGGCACTTTTATCGCTGCTAGTGAACATGGATTCATGGCCAATCCCACGGGCGAGGGAAAAGCATTTGTTATCAGCGTAAAAGGTACACGTGGAGCTTTGTGAATTGATGAAACAGCTTTACCACACGCTAGGCAGCTATCAATGCTGTAGTATATAGTAATGAAGAGGGTAAAAGCTTAGCTCTTGGGGCTCCATCTCTTTTTAAGCCCATAGATGCTTGCACTACTTGATGAAGGATCATCATAGAACGTTCAAAGATTCATTGCGTTTCTGGCAAACATGATCTACGAATACTGTTTGCTTATAGAATTACACCTTATACAATATCTAGTGTTCTTTTACAATTGACCTAGAACTAGCGCCTCACTAGCTTGAAAAATGCTCAAAACTTGCCTCGAAACTTGCTAATTCAGCCTCCGCTCCGCTTAAGGGATGCGAGTTCTCTGGAAACATGTAAATTTTGGATGGTGTGCCTTGCGCCTGTAAACCATGATACCAACTATACCAATGGATGTGATATGATCAATTAGGAGCGAAATTGAAACGGGGTTCAAAAAGACTTACGCTATTCCTTGCTGATGACTAACTCTACGATCAACATCACCAAGTAGTAATAGTGTAGGAGTTTTGACTTGATGTAGTTGCGAGATCGGAGAAGCGGATTTGAGCACTTTGAAAGCTTCGTCGTTGATCATGACTGGCGCAAAAGATTCTCCCATCATTGGGAAAGGCAAATTAGCCTCCGCAAAAGACCTGTTGATCCGCGCGAGAAGATCATCGGATCAAAGATGGTAACATAACTCGTTAGGCTTCTTGGGCACGTTGAAAGTCTTCCCGTGCGGTTCTAAGAATATCTCACCAATCAGGAATGTCGCTTCCGCCAGCTGCCGTTCCCACTAGGTCAACCACTGGATTTCTCATACAGGCAGCCGTAAATAGGTCTGGATAACGCGAGGTAAGATGAGCAGTGATAAAACCACCATGAGAACCACCACTAATGATTGCCTGATTCGGATCTACCATCTTCTGCGCTCGTAGATAGTCTAAAGCCAATTTGCTGCTCTCGACGTCTGCCACACCAAGATGGTTGATAAGATGATTTACCCACTTTTGTCCAAATCCTATGAATCAACCAGAAAGGTCTCACAAACCCGTGTGAGTGTTGCGACGTGAAATAGCTCAGGTCATCGAGTAGGATTATTTGCGCACCTAGCGATCCTGGATAATTGATGTAGGCCGTCGAATATCCTAACAAAGCGCTTTTTTGTAAAGCGAGTTGAGATAGTGGTTATAACAAAAACTCGGGTCAGGTCAACCAATCAAAGCCTTCCTGTAGTTTCACAAAGCTCACAATGCAGCCGTTGTGGGAGAGAACTCGTTGACAGAGGTGGAGTGAGGTCCGCCGTGGGGTTGAATAATCACTACCGGCAAACGGCCTTCAAGAGTTCCTGCAGGCTGTAGTGTACTGGGGGACTTCGCCATGGTATACACGATTTCTGTAGGGCCATGTATGTTTGGCGGGAGCGCAAATACCTGGCTAGATGTCTGGAGAAGCTGTTGCTCGACTAGAATTTAATAGAGCTCAGACTATGTTCAATCGAAAACCGAACGGTATCAAACTTACTCGTCGTATTTGCTTGTAATTTTTCAACCGTATCCCAAGTCATAGTTCCATCCTGTGCGAGCATGCCCAGCCATATTACCGGAGGCTGGGTAGTTTGACTAAAGGAAGCGATAAGGCAATTTGCCCTGTCCGTGTTCCAGACCGTGCAACTTCCTGGGCTGGGACCTTTGTATCTTTGTACTTCTCCTGAACTAAGATCAATCATCAATAAAACTCTTACGGATCCCCATATAGAGTTAGTCACTAAAAATTGTTTCCCAGTGGTTGGATGTGACAGAAAAGGTTGTAAAGGTAGCTGATCTATATATAAACCTGGGAAACTGTTCTCGAGAGAGTCCAGATTTTCAGTACCGGCATCTTCTACAGCGGGGACCAATACTTTGTCTTCCATTGTCGGGATAGATACATAATGAAGTGCCGCACATGAACCGTGAGCGCCACCGACTGGATTACTTATGTAATAAACGTGATTGCCTGAAACTCTAGGCGAGCGAGCTGAAACATCCAAAGAGGAAAGCCTGCGAGAGGCTACACTGGCCGGAACGGAGGTTGTTGAGGATTCAGATGGCTTTTCCGCTTCTTTGAGTTGTATCTTGAGTTCGTAGATTGCAGTCAAGCGGTTTTGACAATAGATCAAGCCCATTCGTCGGCCGTCAGGGAGCGATGCAAAGCCGGTGCAAAATATTTGAAAGTAATCAAGATTCGAAGAAGATCCTGGTCCAAATACTGGTTGGCCATATACCACATCGGACGCAGATGAGGGATTTGTGACCTGAATGAGCGCTCTATCAGATTGTCGAGTATCTGATGAAACGCTGCCTTCGCATGGTAGTAGAAAGAGTGCCGGAAGGCGAATACCGTCAAGCTGCTCCCCAAAGTCAGGTACGTATCGATGTTTATGTGCAACAGAAGAATTAGCGGATTTAGTGGGAGTTTTGGTTTCGGCGACATATGCGATGCAAGCTTCTTGAGAATCCCAAGTTGGAAAACCAAATGTGTCGTTTGTTATAAACTTTCCATGTGCCTCAGTTACTTCTTTGCAGAATTTGAGCTCATTGATGGTAGTGTCCCATAGCTCGATGAAATTGGCTGAACCACATTTCCTGAAAACGATTTGCTTTCGACCACTGGGGGAATAGCCTTTCCAGACGACCTCCGATGGGACTTCTGATAGCGGCCCGCGAAGTACTGAGGGGCCAGGGAATGACCCCAAACGCGACGAATCCGATGAGGAAGTTTTTGCGATGTGAAATGCTTGAGAACAGCGCCGCTTTAGCAGTCTAACATGGTCCCTAATTGAATAGTCCACCTCGATTTCTGGTAGGGAGGTTCAATCGATCAACTTACTTGCAGATAGTCACATTGCTCCAAAGTCTGGCACTTACTAAGAGAAGAATCAGTCACGCAAACTGATGCAGCCGTGACGACGGGGATTGAAGCCAACTTAACATAAACGTCTAGCGCATGGGACGTTGCAGATCGATGTTCCCCGGATGCAAGAGTCGACATGATCGGCGTGGTGACCATCTATTGTAGACAAAAGAAAAATGTGAACCGACAAGGGAGAAATCGTTACGTCACTCACCGTGCCATCCAAAATCCACGGGCAAGAATTTAGTGACGAGGACCGGGTGCGAGTGGTCCCCCAAAATACTTCGTACCCGATCCGCTTGGCTCTTTACAATATTTTTCGAGTCCAGGGAAGTTCTTCTCTCATTGCTGATCATAAGATGAGGAATGCCTATTCAGCTATCCTCCGTGCTTCCCACCTCAAACCGCGCGCGTCCCCCGGAGCTTGCGGAGGAGGGACTTACGACTTATACACGTCTCCTTGCCTGGTACCCTTTTTGAAATTTGTGTTTTTTGGCCGTTTTCGACTCCATCTAAGCTACTCAACTCACCACTAGACAACAAACATTTCTGAATCAGCCAAGTTGTTCCGCTGCATCTTGTACTTCTTCCTTTCCAAAATCCAGATGTGTTTATTTGTATTTGTAGTCTTCAGTGGAGAACTGAAGACTGTAACATTAATCTTGCTTGATCAAACAACTGCGCTGACGGTTGAAACTATTCTCTTGTCCAAAACCTTTTAGACACTCAAAAGAATCAAGTATATGTATGATCACCTGTAGTCGCAGCAAGCTCAGAAATTGAAATTTGAAACTCTCAAACAAGAGCTCCTTTACAATTTTGAGCTCCGAAGCGATTAAGAAGAATCTGAATAGAACAAAAGATCAGGAAGACAAAGATCTACAATTTCATCATGTTACTTCAAACACTTGAATTGTGTAAAACAGTGATATGGAAGGATGAAGTTAGTCCCAGCCAAACTACAAAGGGTATCACGCGAGAACTCGTGTATAAGGCGCAAGCCCCCCCTCCGCAGGCTCCGGAGGTTTGGGGGGGCTTGTGTTAAGCTAGATTCAGCTATCCTCCGTGCTTCCCAGGTTAGAATGGAGATGAAGTGTCTATTTCAACGGCCTTGGAAATAAATATGACCGTGAAACACCAGTGTATGTAAAAAAAGGTTCTTATCACTAATGATCTGGCCACAAAACCTGTGATCAACCCAGAGCTCTGCAGTTATTTCTGCTCATAATTCTATCAGGGAAATAATTCCGGTCACGTGAAGATATTTATACGCAGGTCCACCTTGAATAATTGCACCACATGCAGCTTCTTCTGCAGGGAAGTGAGCTTTCAGCTTAAGACTCATTGAGTACACAAATTGGGTATCAAGCTGTTTTGAACTCAAATTTACACTAAAAATCTTGAGGCTTGCTGGATTTACTTTACAGGGTGCAGGCAGCTTTGGTCTCATTGAGCGGGTATTAGAGAAATTTTCTTCATGGTACAAATACTTGATCTCTCTCCTTTGGGCTTCCACTCCGTACTCACCTAGAATCCTGATTCAATAAGTACACCTTTCCATATGGTTCTAGGAATTTTGAAAAATATTTATGAGGTGGTGAGGATCAACAATATCAAGGGTGGGTGAGATGATGTTGACTGGCGTGATATTGAGTACCTGGCCGTTTTAGTGTGCACCAAGACATATGTCAGTAATCTTTGAAATGGACACAAATTTCCTTAGCCTTTGTGCACTATGTTCTATGCCACAGAAAAGATGGTCTTCATAAGCTTCTTGGTGTATAGATAGAATTCAAGTGATGGGACAGCCCAAACCTGGGCTGGGTTTAAACAAAATCTACTCAACAAGTCCAAAATTTACAGGCAAAGAGATACATACATGCTAATGATCCAAGAAAATATGAGAAGCTTGAAAGATGGAGACTTGCAGAGATGGACCTGGATGGGCGTGTGGATTTGGTGGCATGTGTGACACCATGGATGTCGTTGGCTCGAAATTTGGGCCTTGTTGGAAATGGTTTTGGTTGTATATAAATGGCTTCCTTTCGCGCCTTTCAATTACTGTTTATCCACAGAGATTGCATGAACATTTTTTGATAAATGCTCTAATCTAGCTCTAAACTTGTCATTCAAATCATCTATGCCCTTTGTACAATGGTATGAATTTTCAAATTTGTCTTCATACCAATTGGAGGCGGGCAATTTCCTTCTGCTACTTCACTTTCACCTCATCGTACATTGAGTTATGGAATGTATCGCAACGCGTAGCATTCGCGCTTCCAAATTTCATGAACCGGATTGATCGGCCGCGAAAAGTAACTTGGCTTGCTTGATCTGGGTTCAACGGGTTAGGGGTTCATAGAATCCTTTGGTGTGCAAATTTGAATTGTACATAACGCAAAGATTTCTGATAGCATAAACATTTCTTTCTAAAAGTTTAGAGAACAAAAAGAAAGTTTATGATTGATCTGGGAGCTGGACAGTCTCCTTAGTTTTATCCGTATGGTTCTGTCTTCAGTTATCAGTTTGTTTTCCCAATTTTCCATATATCATCTATATCTTCCTGGTATTCCAGATGGTACACCATCATATCCTGGGGTTGAAAATAGGGAGCAAAAGGATATCATCAAATACATGATGACCACAGATCAGAAATACCTTTCTTGTATGTATGGTATTCAAACAAAACTTGAGATTTCGGCGTCAGAGTTGTATCGGGTGGTGTAGTGATTGAAAATGGATTTGGATAATCAGAAGGCATGACAAAAAGTTCAAGGAATAGAAAGCTATAGAGCAACGGATAATCGGATCAAAATAGGGGTAGGTAGCTGAGTTGATCTAATGGGCTGGTGCTCATCCCCCCGTTGGCTCTATTACGGTCATAGATATCCCTGAAGCTTGAGAAATTGCATTGCAGATCCGTTGGACTACAGAGCGTTGGGTAAGGTAAACCTATCCCAGCTGTAAGGGATTGGGCCATCACCGACGCTGTGGATATAGTACTCGCATCCTGAGGGGGCATTGGTCTTGGTCTCTTGTGGCACTTGAAGCTGATAGATGAGGAAAACGTGAGTATTTAGCTATACCCATGTCAACTTAGACACTTCTTGCAAAATTGAGAAACGTGACATACTAGAGCGCGCATGCGTTGCATAGAAGTGCTCCATCCGGTGCTTTACGCCACATGGGTGTCGCTGTGGCATTGCAATTGGTACACTTGATTGGTTGTGTGTCCCTCGGATGTCTTCTTGAGCCGAATTTTCCTCGAAATGTATTCTTGACCTTTGCAAGGTTATGCGGACGATGCTTTTTGTGCACCTTATAGAACACGCCACATCTACCGAATAAAAATGAATTTGTGATAGAGGGGTAGACGGGGATAGATGAGTGTAGGGACGGGTTATCAAGATCAACAGACTTTCCAGTGTAGGCGGTGAGCTTACGCATTACACAATAGCTCGTCATCTGGACCTCTTCGCCATAGAGGAGTCTGGGTACCCCTGCAGTTTGAACATGTAGGGCTCTCTGCACTTCCATCTGAGCCTATACCATCGGCCATTTCTGACCGCCCAGTGAAAGTTGGAGGACGAGTGGCCATCGGGTTCCGTCGTTTTCTTCTATGACTAGACCTGTGGTCTGATGAGATGAAAGTGTTCTCGCAAGAGCTTGATAAGACTGGGTATGCTGGTGCCGGATTTTCGGGACGAGAAATCGTGAATGGGTCACACGGTGGACTTATTTGAGAACCAATACCTGATAGGTCATCTTGAAAATGAGGAAGTGTATAGATTTCGAGATAATTCAAGGCCAAAACAAAAATATTAAGAAATATCCCCGTTCTAAGATTGAGAAGGGTCACATACTCTTGAATATGAAAGCCTGGTCAGACATGTTCGCTCCGCATGGGAGGCTGCTTGCATTTCCTTCCATTTCTATCATGGATGTAGACGGTGCGGATGTCACTCGGGGAAAGTTACAGAACGGCGGGCTTTCCCACTTCGGAAAAGCGGATTGATGACACGGCTCCTCCCATGGAAAAGCACTCGGTATTATGTCTCGATTGAGATTCCGCGGTTCGACAGTTGCTTGTTGCTCCATCGAGTCATCAGTGGCATATAAATCTGAAGGAGTTGTGGCATTCGAGTATGCGTCTGCCGTTTCGAAGGTTAATGTCTGGGACTCATTAGTACAATCTGATTCTTGCAAACGGCCCCCTTCTGGATGAGAAGATTGATTCACAGCACTCAAAAGTGCCAAGGGAGAAAAGCTGGACAAAAACGATTCCAGGTTGAATGATGCGGCTTTGAAATCCAAATCGTACGGTGACATGGGTGCGGTGTTCAACGGGTTCGAAGTAGTGATGGTGCTGCAAGTAATGAAGCTATCGGCTGACCATCCTTGAACCGGAATGGACGCCAAACTACAAACCACAGCGGGATGATGAAATGTTGATGATACAGCTGTAGTTTTTGGCTTAGGATGAGCACTGGTTCGTAGACGGGGTGCACTAAGCTGACTGAGCCGGATATGTCTTTCTTGATCAAGCTATCATTGGGTGAGATGATAGAAGCCTCCAGTCAGACTCCAAACGGCTTAATATCACAGGGCTTTAGGAGCTCTAGGCTAAATCAAACAGGTACGATACCCTTTGTCCCGTTTCTTTGCTCAGTCTCTGTAACACCACTTTATGTTAGAATCGGTCAACTCTCACACTGTGGATGATTTTCTATAACATTGAGACAAATGTGCGGTTCACCTTGAAGCTCTTGTTAACCCCAGCGCTTTTGTCGATTGATGGCAAATAGAAAAGTCTCCATGACAAGTTTTCCAATCTCTCACCCTGCTCTAAGTGTGCCGAAACCTACGGTACGGTCCCGGAAATTCGAAAAAAATGAGAATGTTGCGCTCTTGTGTACGGAGAAAAACATCTGGTTCACCTTTGTGCACAACTTCCATATCTCACTGATCGACTCAGCGTCGGCAACTTGAGATAATAGCTAATGGATGATCCATTGGAAGCAGAAGATAAATTGACAGCTTAGCTATGGCTCGATCATCAAGGAGATTGTCAGCCTCACCGAGAATGTGTTGTCCCCCTATAATCACCAGATTAGGTACCAACGAAGCGGAATATCCGATCAACAACTTTCTGGAAGTACGAGCGGAGTTGAATAAACGCCACCTACTTTGAGCTGGAGGGCGAAAGTACTCATCATTAATATTGAAAGCTTTACATGCACTCTAGATCGTGAAAAGCAGGCGAGTAGTGGACGATCACAATATGGGATCCCAACTCGGAGCTCGATTAGAAGGCTGTGCAAGATATGATTGACTTTTACAACATATTTGCCTAAAGCTCACTCTTACAACGCAGTTTTGGGGCGCTTTATTGAAACAAACCTTGAATGATAAGAATGTCCGGATGGGCGGACTTTGAGCATATCAAATATACTTACATGTTGAACTACCAACGTTTCGCAGCTCTTTTTTGAAGATCCATCAGGATACACCCCGTGCCCCGCGGCGTCCCGCTCGTTTCTTAGTGGGCGAAAGATCCCAAACAATTCGTCGTGATGAGCAGTACGTTTTTGTATATGATGATAGCGTTTCGGCGGTGAAAAGATTGAAGACTAAACTTCAAACGAACCAGAATCAACAAATCTGATGAGTAAAACAAGATGCGATAGCAGAAGGCATCATTTGCTATTGCCAATTACGTCACCGGCAGTCGAACTTGAAACGACGCAGACTTCTCGAAGGAAACACAGGAAATTTGATTGCATATTGAAAAACTCGGAGCGCTTGATTACCTTGTGCAGAGAACTGACGTCCCAACGGTTTGGTAAGGTCTCCTTTGCCAAAAGTCTCTAAAAAATCTGGTGTTCATGTTGCCTTGGCAAGTGCTCATTGAAGTATTAAAGCTACAGCTGTTTCAACAAAGATTGTTTTTTTTTGAAAATCTCGCCAATGTGCAAAAGCTGGGTTTTGTCCTGTTTTGTCCCTCACTCAATTTTGTCTCTCCGCTAATTGGAAGAATACAGAAAAGAATAAACCTGTAAATCAAGTTTTGTCTCTGGTTTTACCCGCTGCGGAGACAACTTTCTCCAAAAAAAGTTGTCAACCTTTCTTGAAACGGCTGTATAATATACGTGTCTTATTGTCCTTCATAGGCCAGGAGATCTTTTGGAATGGATATATCTCAAAAGATTCACATCGCATCTTGAACCATAAGCTCGCAACCACAAAACGCTTGCCGCAGCCATCACCATGGATTTGGCGTAGCACAGTAAATTTGACACTCAATATTGTCTTTCAGGATCTCGGCAATCACCCATGCCAAAGATGAATGACAGAACCACACGTTGAATGCAATTCCTGTGCCACCAAGTTTGCATGTACTCAGGTGTAGTTGTCCCTAGTCATTGAGATGCTGTACTCCTTGATCTTGGGACTCAAAGAGCCAGTGTTGTCAAATGTCTGATAGCCCTCCAATTTTGTGCCGTGAGTTGGCTTGAAAGGATTGACTGCACAAGACAGATCAGCGCCCCTTGCTACCGCTTCATTGTTTAGACCCCCCATCTTCCAACTTAACACAAGTTCCTTGCCCAAGTCAATCTATTGAACAGGTCCAAGGCTTGAGCAGGGGACTTGAGCCATGATCAACACTGTCGGTTGTAGAAGTTTGGGCCAAAATCAACCAAAACACAGTGCTATGGACCCATCAGCTCCCATCCATCCTGATCAAGCATTCTCTTTTTTATGTGCAGCCCTCCATCCAGATCCCCTGCACAAAACTGTCTATTCAGATTTTTCAATTTCATGTGGGAAGGTATTGTCATTTCAATCCAAAATCAAGAAGTCAATGATTTTCGACTTCTCAAATTTTGACTATTATGCCTGAACAGTTGTGATTGCCATGACATATCATTACAGGTGAATAAACATTCAGATTGTTCTCACCAATAATTAGAAAATTGTCTGATTGTTTCCTCAGAAGGTTTTTAAGACAGGAAGCTCTTCAAGGTCCTCAAGCCAAAACAAAAGCTCTCTTTTAATTGTTCAGTCTTTGACTGCTTACATCTTTCCTTTATTCTTCCAAGGTAATCTACTTCATCTTACTTCACAGATTCTCAAGAAGGGGACACCTTGCCTTGTGTGTTTGTAAATAATCATCTTGAGAGATTGAAGCAAATGAATGTTCCTTTGAGAAAGGCTCAGACCATGTTGGGATATTTGTACAATTCATTGAGTCATCTGGGTATTTGAAATGATCATGATAGCATATACATACTTGTTGAATTAATATTCCAAGCTATATTGATACCTTCTTCTTTCCGGGTTTTCCTGAAAGACTCTCTTGCTCTCAAGTATCACCTGCAATAGAGCAGAAGGTTGTGGGTGTTTTCTCTTATTTTACAAGTATTGCACAGGGTTGAATCAGTGATATTCCTCTTGAAGAGGTGGCCGTTCAGTGGGCTGAAGCACATTGTCATTTTACTACTCACCGGCAGGCCAGTGAGTACGTCCACCTCAATCCAATCTCAATCCAATTGCAAATCCATGTCAGTTCAATATCAATCCAAACTCAATGTTTGGCCTAGAGTAGCAGACAAATAACCTTCCAGAATGAACTGGAATAAAGTTTGGTTGCATGTCCACACATGAAGGTGTCAGAATGTCTGGAAGGTTTGAGTGATTATGCAGCCCATACATATCCCCCACTCAAACATAATTGGAGGTCAAACTGACATTGAACTGACATTGAATTGACATTGAATTGAGGTGAATGGAACTCACTGGCCTGCCAGTGACTAGTAAAATGACACTGTGAAGCCTGCTCTGATCTGAAATATGACTGTGTTGGTTGTATTGTTTTTTAAAAAGTGCTTTTGATTTCACATATTGCACTGACTAACTTTGTGTGTGTACTGTACACCCCCTTTGGTAACACATATGTAACATGTGTGACCAAATGTGCACCACCAAAAATGCGCAGTGATATTTGGTTGCACATGCAACCCAAAATCATCATTTGGTAAACCCAAGTGCGACAAAAGGCACACACATATTTTTGCATATATATGCAAAAATCATGTGTATTCATGAAAACAAAAAAAAGTTGTTTATTTGTTGTATATATGCAACTTTGTGGGTGTGTGACTCTCTATTGCTCTTGGTTCTCATCTCATCATGGTCAGTTTTTTCTTACTTGTTTCTTTTCCTCATTTTTTCTATCTTTTTCTTCCCCTCAACACTCCATATCAAACCTCTGACTCACTAATCTTTTTGGGTTTTTCACACATTGTCTTGTTCTAACATTCCTCCCTTTCTGTTACTTTTCACACCAATACCAACTCGACTCCCTTTGATCGACTTGAATCATTATTTCAACACAAATTCAACACTTATTCACTTTAAACAAAGCTTATTCAATCAAAATATATCATAATCATACAAAATCAAAACTAAATCATATGTATCATGATTGGGTTCATTTAAATTAGATTCTTTCAAATCAAAAAATTATGATTTTATATGCAAAGCAAATCATGATCCATTCAAATCAAACACAAATCATTTACATTATTCTTGTTCTCTTGAATCAGAATCTTATTTTAAATTGGATACTCATTAGCCTCCAAATTTGATGTTTTTAGCTAGACTACCCAAACTGTTTTAAAACCAGTAGCCTAACTTTTAGATAAATCTTGAACTTTTTTCTGTTTTGGTAAACAACCTTCACAACATTGAGTGATCCCAATTTGTTCAGGAGCATAATCAAACTATGATAATTTCAAAGATGATTACTAAACATGAAACATGAATGAAAAGTCTTATCTTGTGACCATCTATCCTACCTTGTATAAACAAGTGCAAAGCAGAACTGAATCGGTGTTGATGGAAACAAAGATGAGGGAGATGAAGGGGAAATGAGAAGAAACAAGTGATTTGTACTCAATTCACTCATGGACAATGAATGATCAAGTCAAATGATGCATATATTGACTTTACCAAATGGCAAAGTTATGGTGAACTTGTCAAAAATTGTATAATGGAACCTTTGAAAAGTTTACCAAATGTCTTCAATCAAGGGATACGTATACATACACACACAGTGAGAAAATTTCTCACTGTGATACAAAAGTTGCATATGTAACTTTATGCAACTTTTGTTACCAAAGGGGGTGGTAACTACCATGCATTACAACATCTTCTGTATCTAATCTTATAACAGACTACCAAGCTTTTACAATAGCTGCTTTGGGTTAACTAAACACCCAAAAGAAAAGTGTACAAGAGATTGAAGCAGAGGCAAAAAGAGACAGAAAATAAAGGGGCATAAATATTGCATAAGTTGTAAGTGAGAAAAAGTAAAAAATTGACAATAAATTATGTGTTCTAATCATCTAGATAAGTTTTCAAATATTTAAATCTGCCAGTGTTTTGTATGAATTGCACAATCTAAGGGCAAGCTTTTGGTGTATTGAGTAATTTTCTTGCTGAATTTGTGTTGACCTTGATTTTTGCTTTCTTGATTTGTTTTTGGAACAGTTGTTGTTGTTCTTTGTATTTTCTGCAGTAGATGAGAAAATGTGCCAATGTTTCAGTTGCAAAACACGTGTCCCAGAGGTCATTCTCTTTGACTCCTATTCTGTGTAGCAACTTTTGTAGCAGGCAGTGGCCACATTGTGATTGAAATATTGATGCTGCTTGTCCTTCTTCTAGTTGGCCAAGGTGTCAGCTATCCATTTATTTTTTGTTTTATATGTTTTGATAGATACAGCTTCCCTGAATCCCTTGTGTCAATTGTTGCTTGTGTGTGTCATAGAAGGCAGCCTAGGCTGATTGGTAACATCATAGGTTCCAAATTTCCTTCTGCCGCTTCCTTGGCTGCTTGGTCTACCTTTTCATTAAGCTCAATTCCTTTGTGTCCGGGAGTCCAATAAAGTCATAGTTGAAGCTGCTTGTGTAAAATCCTGTGAGTCCTCAGTAGGCATTGTGTGAGGTATCGCAGTGTCTTTGCGGCCTGTGGTTTTGCCAGTAAGTTGAGTGCTATTTGGCTATCACTAAATATAGCTAATGAGCTGTATTTGTCTGGGTTTGCATCAGTACTTGGTTTGAAATTGAACATTTCTATCATTAAAGCTATCTCCATTTTGGATTGGATATGCCCTCCAGCGGCCCAAATGCTTGGTTTGCTGTTAGTTCATTGGTTGCCACTGCAGACCCTCTGCCAACATCTGATATAAATGATCCATCTGTAGGTTGTGTTGCTGAAAGGAAGGAGAGGCTTGCTAGTACCCCTGATAGCACCACCAAAGCCCCATTGTCTTGCTGGAGCTAAAATTCAATTTTTAGCAAATATGTTTGTTGTGGAACCTGGAGCCAAAAAGCCAAATTTTTGGATTTTTCTTTTTTAAGGTCATTGTGCCCTTGGAGCCAAAGCCACCTGCTTTTTATTCTAAAATTTTATGTGCCTTGTTTCCACAGAGCTATTCTATGTAGTCATAACGGCCACAGTCTCAGTCCAGCCAAAAACTGAAGAATCACCTAGACACACCATTTTTAAGCACTTTCACTCTCCACAAAGTAGTCACAAGGAAATGTCCACCAGCCAAAGCAAACTCTTTGACACAGATACAATACTCTCCAAATATCCTTGAAACCTGTGTGGTATCTGTAAGATAACAAAGAAAGGAGGTTTGTTTTATTCAATTTGCCATTGTGGTCTTCAGAAGAATGGAAGTAAACTCTAAGGTACATGTAGTTGGAATGTGGAGGTACACTGGGAATCCATTGTGAATAATCCATCAAATTTCACTTAAATTACAAAGAAAGGTCTGAATCCACCACAGTCAATCTGATATAAGCTCTTGGTACATATGTCATATAGAGCCATGCAAGGAAAAGACCATACTTCACTCATACCAATCAGCTCAATCTGTGTCAAGCAACAAGGAACTTTTGAACCTTCTGCTCCACATCGACCTGCCAAAAAATAACAATGAAAACAAGTTTTTTCAATGTCTGAAGGCTGTGGACTTTCTAAATTCTCATTTCTAAAAATATCCTTCTTTCACCATTTTCTCCAATTTTTTTTGTTTCATCCAAGGCCTTTGAAATGCCCAAATCCAAGTTCCCCAGATGTTTTGTTATGATCACAGACAGGGGTTGGGACGAGGGAGGAGGGTTATCCTATCAAGGTTGGTCTTTGTATTGTGATTGTCGGATAAGGAGAAAAGAGCATCTGTACAATGTGGGATGGTACAAGCTACTAGCTACGAATCCGTGACATGTGTAATGTATGTCAGTCCCGTGAAACCCAGTTCATAACAGTATCCCCCTTTTATGCCCAAACTCCCCCTTGCAAGTTCTGCATTCTTCCACGGGCAGCATTAAAAAACCCAGTGGGAAAAAGCTTGCCCTCTCACTTTTTTCGCCGCGTCCTCTTGTATTTACTTGATGCTGTAGGAAATTTTGAGTTAAATTGATCAATTAATGCCTTGCAGTTGCCTAAATTCGTTGTTGGTTCCCATGAATTTTGCTCAGTCCCAAATCCCTTCCAGCTGATGAGGTATTCTCGTCTTTTGTTTCTCATTCTACAATCTAAAACATCAGATACTTCCCATTCCGTATTGCCTTCGATGTAGATTGGCGCAGGTTCTGGTTCCTGTCTTCCTTCAATTTCGTCGATTTCGTGTTTACGTAATACTGATATGTGGAATACTGGGTGTACTCCCTTCATCGAGATTGGTAAATTCAGTTTGTAAGTGGATCTGGAAATCTTTTTGAGTATAGAGAAAGGACCTAGCCAACGGTGCTCCAATTTGGGGCTGGGTCGTGTCGTAGATATATTCTTGTTACTTAACCAAACTTGGTCTCCAACTTGCCATTCTGGAGTACTTCTAATTTTCCTGTCGAATTGAATCTTCATTTCTTCTTGACTTGCTTGTAAACATTCTTTCAACTTGTCTTGAACCTCTTGTAAAGTCTTGAGTCTTTCCTCCACTGACGGTACACATTGTTCACCTAGAGGTATGCCTCCAAAAGTAGGGTTATACCCCTAGTTAGCTTTGAATGGGGAGACTCCTATTGAAGCGTGATCTTTATTATTATAAGAAAACTCAGCGGTTGGCAGTAGGGCTTCCCAGTCGTCCTGCCGGTATCCGATAAAATGTTGCAAGTATTGCTCAATACTTTTGTTGACAATCTCTGACTGACCGTCAGTGCGTGGGTGGAACGATGTTGAGGGTTTCAATATGATTCCAAGTCTTTTGTTGAGTTCTTGTGTGATCTGTGAAATAAAGATACTACCACGATCAGATATTATTGTCTTTGGTGTGCCGTGAAGTTTCCAAACTTCTTTCAGTAAAAGATCAGCCAATTGCTCCGAGTTCATACTCTCGTTGCACGGGATAAAGTGGGCCATTTTAGTGAGCCTATCGACCACTGTCAAGATGCTGTCCTTTCCATTGGAAATTGGAAGTTTCGTGATCATATCGTAGCTGATGTCCGTCCACGGGCCCGCTGGTATTGGCAGTGGCTCAAGGGATCCGTATGGTTTCTTTGTAGAACTTTTGACTCTTAGACATGAAGTGCAGCCGTCTATGTACTTATTCACATATGCTTTTATTGAGGGCCATGTGAAACACCTCTTGATTAGTCCTAGTGTCTTAGCTCGACCCGGGTGTCCTGCCAGGAGTCCATCATGTCGGCTTCTTGTGATTTTCAGTTTCAACACATCGTCATCAGGCACTTTGATTCTGTCGTGGTGATATATGAGTCCGTCCTTTACTTGATAATCCGCGATTGTTGTTCGAATTCTTGAAGATATAGGGTTCTCGATGATCCTCATGAGTTCTTGCAGCCGTGATGATGTTCTAGTCTTTTCCCGTATCTCTTCAATGATTGAATTGTCCGTGATTGTTGCCTCATCTGTAGCATCGTCGATCTGTATCTCTTCTATATCCTTGATTCCTAAGATGTCCACATCAAACCAGTGGTCAGCATTCTCCAAATGTACGTCTTCGTTTTCAAAGCAGGATTCCAAGCTTGAGACTTCAATGAGAGTTTCTTCGTTGATGTTTTCCGGTCGAAGTAATTGGCCGAATGTGAGTCTTTTGTCTTCTGTTGGAGCGAGGTCCGGTCGTCGTGACAGCGCATCAGATTTGGCATTCATGTGACCTGGTCTGAACTTGATTATGAAATCAAAACAACCCAGGGTTTCCGCCCAACGTGCTTGTCGTCTAGTGAGTTGCTTCGTCGTCATGAAAGATTCGAGATTGCGGTGATCAGTGTAGACAACTACTTCAAGTCTGTTGGGGTTCCCTTCTAAGTAGTGTCTCCATTCCTTGAATGAAGCCACGATTGCAAGGAGTTCCTTATCGAATATTTCGTAATTTCTCTCCGCTTGAACTAGTGATCGTGAAAGGAAAGCCACGGGGTGAATCTGACCGTCCTTGTCGCATCGTTGAGATAAGACTGCTCCCAGGGCGAAGTCAGAGCAATCACATTTGAGTAAGAATGGCCTGTAGGGATCCGCGATCTTCAGAACAGGGGCTGAGGTGAAAGATCTCTTCAGACTGTCAAAAGCGTTCCTGCATCTCTCGTCCCAGATGAATGGCGTTGTGTTCTTTGTGAGGTCGTGCAGTGGACGTGTTGTGCTGGAAAAATGATCTATGAATCTTCGGTAGAAATTGGAAAAACCTATAAATCGTTGGAGCTCGGTGACGTTCCGCGGTTCTGGCCAGTCGGTTACAGCCTTTACCTTCATTGGGTCCATCCTGACTTGATTATGAGATATAATCAGTCCTAAATACTCCACCTGATCCTTAGAGAACTCGCACTTCTCGGGCTTCAACCATAGTTGATGGTTCTCAAAGATGTCCAATACGCTGTCAACTGCCGCCTCGTGATTTTCACCCTTCTTAGTGTGAATTAAGGTGTCATCTAAGAAAACTGCTACGTCCCGTCCTATACGTCCCACAAAGATATCCTGCATGAAATATTGAAAGTAGCCAGGTGCTCCTGTGGGACCAAAAGGCATCGTCAGTGGTGCAAATTGTCCGTCTTTACAAATGAATGCCAACTTGTCTTCGTCGCCTTCCGCCACACGCAGGTTACCGTAAGCGTTGCGCATATCTAATTTAGTGTATTTATCTGAGTCTAGCAGACTGTCGACCAGATCCATTGTCAAAGGTAATGGGTACTTATTTTTCACTGTCAGTGCGTTAAGTTTGCGATAGTCAAAGCAGGGCCTGAGGTTTCCGTCCTTCTTACCAGTGAATAGCACCGGTGCTGCCCACGGTGACGTGGTCCGACGTATGGTTCCATTGGCCAGGCCGGTATTGACCAGTTCACTTAAAGCTGCGTTCTCAGCTGGAGATAGCGGTATCACTCGACTCGCTTGTGGTTGAGCGCCAGGGACTAGTTCGACCTTGAAGTCGTAACATCTTCGTGGTGGAAGTCTTTGGGCTTTGGACTTGACAAATAAGTGTAGGTGGCGGTGGTAATGAGATGGTACAAGTTCTTCGACTGATTTCGGGGGGGTATCCTTCTTGCCTTCGGCTGCTAGTCTAGCTGATGTCAACCATGAAGTTTTTGCCGCGTGGATCTCGACATCTGGATTATTCAGGGAAGGATCCTGCTGGCCAGCTTGTTCTTGTATAGGGATAGGAGGTAGGGGAATATCATGCTCACATTGCGGGGGTGTTAGCGTATCATCACTGACACACACCCCCTTGTCAAAATCCCTAGCTTCCCTCACGGGATCCATTTGTCCAGGTGAGAGGTTTCCCGGGATTGACGACACTGCTTCAGCAGTTGCAATGCGGTCTTTGTATATTGGCGCGTTGGTACATGCTCGTGTTGTTGGTTTGGGATCACTCAAGTTTTCTAGGAAGGATAAAGGCTTGCCAGCTGAAACGGGGTGATGATCAATAGAAGTAGAAATATACGCACATTGCGGGGGTGTTAGTGTATCATGAATGACACACACCCCCTCGCCAAATCTCCTAGCGTCCCTCACGGGCTCCAAATTGGGTCCAGGTGAGAGTGTTGTCGGGTTTGACGACGTTGTTGTAGCAACGGCAACGGTGAAGTCGTCCTGTTTGAAGGTTCCCTTCTTCCAGTCGATCTTGTGGCCGTGGTGAAGAAGCCAAGGCATTCCAAGAATACCATTGTAGGTATCTTTTACTCTGGTAATGACAAATCTTGACGGTGTTGAATCTTCGTTCATGATTAAGTCAATTTCGTGTGATGATTGGCTGGCTGATCCATCAAAGCCGGATATGTCACGGCTGCTTTCAAAAGCGTAGTCGATGAGTCCTGTCCTGTTCGCGAAGGACTCACCTAGCACATTATGCGTGGCTCCTGAGTCAATCAAGAGGAGGGAACTAAGAGGCGCGGTGGTTGTGGCTCGGGAAGTGTGGGGCACATGGAGTTCAGTTCTAAAAAATAGCCTTGGATCATTGTTATTGCACATTACAACTTGGCTAGAACCTAACTCTACTAACTCCTCTACTTCCACTTTGCTCGAGATTGGCACAACGTTCAGTCTCGAGCTTTGCCATTTTTTGACGCGTCGGCTCTGCTGGTACCTTCTCCTCTATCCTCTTGATGTTCACCCTTACTACATAATGAGGCTATCTTGATTTCTAATTCAGCTATACGACTCTTATACCCGTTCTTTCCCTTAAAGTTGGTAGGGTTGCGATTGGGTTTTCGATCCGGGCAGTCGGTAGAGATGTGGTCGTGACAATTACATTTGAAACATAGTCCAGCTCGTAGTCTTTTGGTTCTTTCTTCGTCAGACAGTCGTGTGTACGTGCTTGAAAGGTCCATGGCATTAGGGTCAATCGGAGTGGTAATAGGTGTGGTGCTGGTGTCTGTTGCTCCGTGTAATTTGTTGTCGATCTTGATGGCGAGGTTAGATATTTGTTCAATAGATGTGAATGGTTCTTGTACTAATACCATGGCGACGCGGATTTCCTTCTTGAGGCCTTGTTCAAATTGGCTGATGAGAGTCGGAACTTCCCATCCTGTGTGTGACGCGTGCAAATTAAATTCGTGTGTATATGTAGCTACACTTCCTTTTTGAGTCAAACTGCGTAAGGCTTTCTCGGCCTTTGTCTTCTTTTCTGTGTCGAAGTACATAGCTTTAAAGTTTTGCACAAAACGATCAAAAGTTACTAGATGAGATGTATCAGGGTCAAACAGTTTGTTGGTCAACGGTTGCGCCCAACTGCTTGCCGTGCCTGTGAGATAAGACATTGCGAATATGACTTTGGTACGGTCATCCGGGAATTGATACGGGTGGGCCATGATATAAAATTGAACCTGACTGGCAAATACTTCAGCCGGTACGCCGCGAACTCCATGGAACTTGTCCGGGGTTGCAACCTTAGGACCTTTAGTCTGAGGGGCAGTATCAACAGGGGTGGGTGCCGTCTGCATAGGTTGAGACTCTGCAGCGGGTTGTTGCTGAGTTCGCATGTTTTTGGCTAATCTTTCCTCGGCCTGCAATTGCAAGGCGCGTTCTTGGCTTAGTGCATTGGTAAGTTCATTCAATTGTCGTTGAATGTCTTCCATGCTGACGGTGTCGGTGTTAGAGAGGGCGTCCGCGTCCACAAATGATGGGCCTGTTTCACTTTCGGAGTCGACGTCTTCGTCGAAGGTTTGGGTACTGAATGTCGGTGACGTTGTGGCGTTGTATGGGTTGGTATTAGAAGCGCTGTAGGTGGTGGTAGTAGTGGTGATAAGGTTTTGTTTATTTAAAGTTTCTTCAATCAATGGTAAATCTAATCTATTAAAATCTTCTGCTTGATTCTCCTCGGTTTTAATCTAATTTCTTTCGTTCGATTTTCTTTGGAGTCCTCGTCGCTCGTCAGTTAGATCCGACAATATGTTATGATCACGGACAGGGGTTGGGACGAGGGAGGTGGGTTATCCTATCAAGGTTGGTCTTTGTATTGTGATTGTCGGATAAGGAGAAAAGAGCATCTGTACAATGTGGGATGGTACAAGCTACTAGCTACGAATCCGTGACATGTGTAATGTATGTCAGTCCCGTGAAACCCAGTTCATAACATGTTTGTTGTCTGCCTGGAGTCAAATTAGGCAAAATTTGGTACATCGTTTTTCAAATGTATGTGGTCAAATTGGAGCCACAATGGGATTTTGGGCAAAAGCCAGCAAATTTACTCAGAGCTAAGGCCCCGTTTGGTATGGCTTACAAAAATTGGAAGAAATGTATTATTTTTTGAAAATAATCTATTTTACACTTTTTCAAAAAAACTTGTTTGTTATCGCTTTTGCCCTCCTTTGCCCCTCTTTTCAAAAGCCATTTTTCAGTCAATAATCTATTATTTTGGATCATTTTGAAAGCTGCTCCTGACCAGCTTTCAAGTCTCAATAATCCATTATCAACCTGGGAAAGCCTCAAAACTCGGGGCTCTGTCACATCAAGATTCAAGACGACTTCCGATCAAAATCTTGACGACTGCAAACGATTCTTTTTCTATCACGCGAGAAACTTCAAATGTTCATGTTTATCAACCTTAGTCTGATTTGTATATCTTCAATTGTTGTAACGCGACTTCGATCTTTGCTAACGACTGTGATCCTTACAAGTTCAACTCTCATTTTGTAATAACTTGACCTTCACAATCACCAATTTGACTTTGGTCTTTCACTCAATTCCTGGTGATAGATAGAAACAACATCACCTGTTTCTTGGTGAACATATAGACTGAGGAGTTCAGACTTGGACCAAGTGATCATTTCACTACTGATTAACTCCATTAATCCATCAATATTCTATCGAGTCATCAATGGATCAATAGCCAAGTTGTGTTGATCTCTAAACGACTTGACCCATCAAAAATCATGATGATAGTAGATTTTGATTGATATGTAGTCAAGTTTGATGAAATACCAAACAAGAACGAACAACATCAATTGATTTTTGCTTTGAAAATTGAATTTCAGATCTGAAAATTGGCTTCATAAAATGATGAATTATGCAATGCATAATCTATTAATTTCTAATGTATTTATAAAAGCTAAAAGCTATACCAAACGGGGCCTAAAAGGGCCAAAAATTGAGTTTTGACACAATGGACCTTTATGACTACACCACCGAGGCGTCCTGACCGACATAAGGCAGTCAAAATCGACCGTCCTGTGACAGCCTGCGGCTCCGCCGCGAAAGGCGGTACATAGCTGGTCAGACAAATGTCGCCTCCCCGCTGCCGTGAGGGCGCCAGGGAGACTGATACGAGGGCGGCCTCCTGGCCTCCTTAAGGAGGCCTGCTGCCAGCCCACAGGCGTTCTCCAACACTCGACAAAGCCGCCGGGAGACCGCAACTGGGTTATTTTAGAAAGGGTGCCCGCGGTGTGGCAGGGCATCGAGTCTGAATGGATGCACTCTGCACAGTTAAACAAACACAATGGCGTGAAAGCCTGACATTTCGCATATTGGGGAAAGGGATATTGAACAATAAGTTTGCACACAATCACAAGAAAGTAATAAAACATCAATCTTGTAAAACAATAGACCCAGCCGCTTCTATGAATGCCATTTCTTCTTCTATCTCTTGTTCCGACGGCAAATCAAATGGCTCATTGAGGTCGATGTCGACAAAAAAACCCTTGCCATCAAAAAGGGCACGATCTTGGTCGTAAATTAATTTATAAAACCTGAACGCGATTGAAGTCAGGCGTGAGCGACAGTCAGATCATGAACCATCTTGTGATGATGAAAAAGCTTACGCGGAAGAATATAAGGTACCCTCCTCAGCCAATCTGTGGAGCTGTAAATCCACTCGATGCCAGATGTTCCCTCCGCCACCTCCAGCGCGCAGCGATTGAAAAATCCGAATTGCCTCGCGTCGCTGCCCAACGACATCATCAGTCATCAACATAACCATGACGGAAAAGATGGAGAGGAGTCTCATACTTACCAGATAGGCAATACGCAGACGAGTCGCCGTGGGCGTTTGGGCCCAATAGGCCACATCGTCTAGACCTTCCGCAGTTTTTCCACAGTGGCGTGCGATCTGTCCAAACAACCATCAACATCTAAAAACAAACCACCCGCCATAATGAGATAAGGAACTTACTCGATGCAAGAGGCGTTTGAGATTAGGCACGGTCCCGGTTGGGTTGTTTTTTATGTTGTGTAACACCTGGATGATTGGTTAGTCAGTCAGTGAATGATGAGACATCGACATGGGCCCGAAGCTTCGTGATGATGAGAAGACCCACTAAGAGGTGTAGCTTTTCACGGGCGTGTTTCCCGGCGTCTTTCACCAAAGTCGTGTACTTTTGAGTCGCAGCCACATCTTGGAGTCCATTAACAACCGGAGGGAGCTGTTCAGCGGCCCACGTTCCGGGTATGTCTTTAACCCTTTGCTGCATGGTCCAATGATACATGATGAGAGAAAATATCAGAGATCTTCGAAAAGGAACAGCAAAAGAGAGTATCCAATCTTACCTTGATCGTGTTGAAGAGCGAATTGACTAACAAGTCACCGTTGGGGTCTTCCACGGCGGTATACCCAGAAATGTTGGGGAGATGAACCGATTCGTATGCAAAAGCATACACACGTTGCTGTGATTCAAACAAAAATGAATGATCTTGACGATGAACAGTGAAGTTTGGAAAATTACCTTCAGCTCATATGTGTAGCTCCACGGTTTGGCAGGGGTTGCAACCACTGCAGTGTTTGCCTGTGGGTTTCCAGCCTGATGAGCACCGCCAGGGGTGGCTGTGGACGCTAGCTCGTCCACACCATCGGTGACTCGGTCGATTTTGTTCGACAGAGTCGAAAACTGCTCGCCAGCCTTGGCTGAGACTGCGGCGATGTCTTCATCGAACTTGTTAGAAAGAGTCGCAATATCTTCGTCGATCTTGTCCGTCATGGTGTTGATCTCTTGATGCACTTGGTCAGACATTACTAAGAATTCTTGGTCAAACTTGGTGGACAATCTTGCAATCGCGGCCAATATCTCTTCGTTCGAGAGATTGGCGTTGGGCTGGTTGCAGGACACGAAGAATGAATCAGTCTTCCTGCGCGACACTTTGAACGTCAGAGTGGAGATATATACCGTGTCCCCCTTTGGACCTTCCTCAGGACCTCCCATCGGTGAGTTGCCCCCTGTTGTAAAGATTAACAAGCCGAAACGGAAGGTTAACGCGCGAGACAAAATCAATAGGTGAGAAACAACTTGCCACCCAAACCTCGAATGGAACGCAACGACGCGCGGTTGGCCGTGTTGCGTACAGCCGGGTTACCTGAGGTGAACGGTTTAGAAACGGTGCCCATTTCTATTTCAGAAAGCAAAAATGGGCTTACCCCTTGGAGTTGATAAGGCGTAGGGCTGAGGACGCCCGCCTTGAGATTGAGATTGGGAGTGAGATTGAGAAGACATTGAGCTTTCAGACAGAAATCCTATGGCGGGCTAATACAAAGGTGAGCGAGATGTGGGAAAAACTCAAACGCGCGAAAGGAAGCAGGATTTTCAAGAGCGCGATCTATCTAAGTTGGAAGCCAGGGGCTGAAGAACCATGATGGCCCCTGATTGGTCATCGCACTTTGCATGTTCAGCTTGCTCCCAGATCTGAAGTCGCGACACGCGCCTGACTCCTTCCCGTTTAGGCACTTGGCTGGTTGCAGAACGCTCTGGCCCAAAGCAACAAAGTCGCAAACAACTGGTGAGGTCAACATTGGTTATCTCAAAGTGGCATTTGGCCATTGGTTATTGTATGATCATGTCAAACGGCCTTTCCCATTTGGAAAGAATCTGTGATTACAAAAAAAACAAAGGCCATCCAACCCAAGCCATCATTACACATCGGAATCGTTTTCCGAATCATCTGTGTCTTTATTCCCGGGGTTTGTGGCCCTCCCCTTCCCTTTGACCTGCCTTTTTTTACAAGGTTTGACGGGGACAGAGCGCCAGATCTTGAGACCTTCATGTAGCGCTGACACCCATTCGGCGGGGGAAATAGGTCGAGTCGCAATGTTTGCAACTGCCCGATGGGCCTCAGCGGAGTAATGACTCGCACTGTTTAAAATAAAGTGTTTGGTTGGAAGGTGAGAGATCGCGCTAATCGCAATGGCTGTTTCTCTTCTTTCGAGCCTTTTTTTTGACCATCCGTGACAGGGCACGATGCCCAATGGCAATCGTGCTGTACGTTCAAGATGCAATTAATTTCCTATGTGAAATTAATTACATCAGCACCATGATTTCGAAGGGATTGATCAATCATGTGGCCACTGACGGATACTTTCACCCATCTTTCATGTTCCGTCAGATTAATCTCGCGCATGCCGTAAAAGGCAGAGATGGCGCCCTGCTGGGTTTGTTGAAGTAAGACGACCGTGGAGTTTGCCGATTTACCGTCCGGCTTCCAAATGCTGACGACACGGCTGAGGTCGTTTCCATGTTTGAGCTGAGATTATTGAGTTACAAACAGATTTTAGTTTCAATTGCACGGGCAACCACGAGATGAGAAGGTTTTGCCCACCTTGACAAAGTCATCCTTTTCTACCTTCTGACGGTTAGGCAAAAGGACACTCTGGTGTTCCACCCACAAGCCATTTGGGGCCTGACTTGCAAGTTACGCTGGAACCTCGATACCTTCCTCAACACTCGCTACTCATGAAAACAATGTTGATATTCCTTTGGAGATAATTCATGAAGCAGACAAGAAACACTTACGTCCCATTGAGAGCACGGGCACCTGATTAGCTTTAGGGTCCAGTCCCAAAGCCTGAGCCAATTCAGGCAGGGTATTAAGAAGATTTCGCACTTTCACTCCAGCCGGAAAGCGTGCTTGCAAAGTCTTGTCGAAAAAAGTACTACCGGAAAGCAGACCTCGCATCAACTGATAATTATTAAAGGTGTTCGCGATGTCGCGGCCAGGGCTCATGCGGTTCGAATGTACTGAAGCCGCGCGCAGTACCCCATTGTAGCACTCGAACTTTTGCGTCATAAACAGGTTCAAAGGTCCAAAGCGTTTGATGGAGTCCTTCAGGTGGGTAAGCATATGGAACTTTGGCTTATTCACCCATTGAGCTGAGTTCTTCACAAGTTGATGGTAAAACATAAGAATCGCCGCCTCCATGTCTCGCAAGTAAGAGTCCATATGTGTTATTTTGTTCTGAAATACGTAAGATCCTAAAAGGCACAATGTGATCCAAAGGTGCCGTTTGTTCGTGGGCATGTGATTGAACAAGACAAAGGGTGCAGTTTGTAGAACTGTCTGAAAATCTTTCCCAACAAGGCTCTGAAAGAACTGAATAAGTGTATTGGGCTGAATGGGTGAGATGTTCAATCCACGGGTGTTGAAAGCTCGCCATCGCGCCGAGAGGTCGCGGTAACGCTGGCTCGAAGGCTTCATAATACCCAAAGACTTCATAGTGTCTCTGAACAAATATTTCGCAATTCCGAGTAGCACGACATGCAGGGTCTCTATAGGGGTGTCTTGATGGCCGTCAAAACCTGCTCAAAATGTTTCAGCTTGGGGGTTCAGCAGTGTATCAATGCCAAAACACACAAACCTCTGAGCCTCAACATAGGGTTAAAAAGATGTGCCCCAAGTTGCCGGTTCAGGTCGTCACATAGCCGCTGGACATCACATGGGTCCGCTGAGTCGTGTGCTTGCTGAACCTTCTTGAGAAAGTAGTCCATGACTGAATCCCGGAATCCGAATTTGCGTTGCTCCGCCTCCACGGCCGTTTTGGTTTGAGGCCGCTGCGCCAAAGCCCAAATGTCGGAAGCCCTATCGCGGGTGACATCCCAGTCTCGTTTGGGCAACGAAAACTGCATCAATAGTCAGTTTCCGTGATTAATTCAGAACATAAACGGGGACGTGGAACTATCCCTACCTGTTCATCATCTAAGTCGACTCCGATAAAGTCAGCGACATACTGTTCAGTTTTTTTGTCACTCATCTTGGACACTTGCAAGTCACAAATTCTACATGGCGTCAACGTATTAGCGGGGTTCGTGGTGTTGCTGATTTCTGCGTGCATTGGAGAATCTCCCAGGTGGAATAAAGGCACAACCATGGCGAGGATGTCCGTGCCAGTGACGTGGTCGTACGCGAGGAAACCGTTCGCACTGTGGTTACTAACAAACAATCGCGCCATTCAGCAAGTGTACAAAAACCTGTAGAAATAATGTTGGAACAAATAACAAAAACTTACTTCATGTCGTCTACGACCTCATCAAACAATTCGAGCGCAGAGGCGCAGTTTGAGGTCGCCAGAAAATGAATATTGTACTCCTGGTTTGTCATCTTTGGAGGCAAACCAGAAAGTGTGAAGAAGACGCTCATGTGATGATTCCATTTTTTAGATACATTTCCGGACGTATCGTCGGAATACAAGGAGATCGGAATGTGCTTGATGGCTTTTCCATTGGCACGTTGGCGCCAAGGGTTGATGATTGGCAGTCGGTGTAAGCCGCGCGCACATCGCTCTACATTAAGGAAGAATGGGTCAGCTCATCTGTAATAGGGTGACGAAATAAAGGAATTAAATCAAAGGACCCACGAAATAAATATTCATCACAGATAGTGGCATGGTCTAGCTTTATGTCTTGACCTGTTTTCCAGAAATCCCTAGCGTCGACAGTGTCCAGATGCATCGAATCAAAACAGGGCTCTTCGGGGATAATTATTTGAAGCGCTGAAGGGTCGTGTGGATGGTTCTGTAGTGTTGCCCGAAGGCATTTTGACATTGTTCTACCCTCTTGCTGATAAAAGAAGACCGGAACGACTACCTGTTTGGTAATCGTTTGAACAGGTTTGTATTATACCAGTGCTTCGCTTGTGAGACCACCATCTGCACTCGTAGGTCTCTGCTGAATCCTTCGCGCCATTTCTGGCACTGCGACAACCGGTTGATTGCTTCGTTGTGTGGCAGCTCTGGGACACAAACCAAGTGCGGGCTGACCAGGGGATTGGCCAGTTCCTGATCGATACAAAGAGAGGGCTTTTGAATCAGTGCATCCGCCTCGTGCCGGTCTAGATATATTACCCACATTGCGAATGATGGTCTCAATCTTTAAGCCAAAGAGAGGATTTCCATGGGGACTGGTCCGTTCGGAGATCTGAAGTCCAAAGTTCTGCTTCAGACGTTTACTGAGCGCTCGCAAGGCACCCCACTCGGGCAGTTGAACACTGCAGATACGCAAGATCGAACGTATACGGTGGTACTGTGATCGTGAAAGTATGCTGCGTGTTGATCCGATGATCAATAACGCTACAATGTGCTGTGTAACAGAGGATCATTTGAGTAAAGCTATACTCAACGTTGATCAGTGGAAAGTAATTACAGACCTCTTTTTTCTTGAATGGGTACCATTCAGCAGCATCTTGCACTTGAGTTGTACGCAAATCGGACTCGAGCGCGGCTTCATCGGCTTCTTCGTCGTCGTATTCCATCCCTTCGTTCATGGCGTTCACCGCTTCAGCGAGCTTGTAGAAGTCGAGTTCGAGATCAGAGTGCTCAGAGTCACTAGGTTGATTCTCTTCCGCGAGTTGTAGGGCTCGGAGGAAGGACAAGGGAGACGGAGGACTGATATCAGGGGGGTCGTTAGCGTCCATAAGATCGTGGTCCTCTCCAAGGAATATGTCTTCCTGGTCGGTGACTGATGAAATGCAAGGGTCTCCAAAGTCCTCTTGGAGACCTGGGACCCTCACATTTTCGGCTGCAACGCGAGCTTCGTAACGTGCGACTGCGTCGGCGTGTGCCTTGGATTTGGAATGCTGGCCATATGTGCGCATCTGCCGTCCACAGACCAAGCATTTCCACTGTGGATCCGAAGCCACGGTGGAGATCAATTGGAAATCTACGAAGAGGGGCGGATGGGTCAGTTTGAAGTTTGGCGATGTTGAGCAATATCAAGCACACTTACAACGGTCTGGAGGGCCTTGTGCCATGTTCGAAGACGGTGAGGACTCAAGGTGACGTGACAATGAGGATTGTTTGGCTCCTTTTGGATCTGTGGTGCAGATTGTGCAGTTTGAGTTACTTAGATAGGGTCTGATCGGCTGGACAGAAGCTCAATATGGAACCTCACCCACGCAACGAGAAGAGAAATTTTTGGGACGGAGAAAGGGACACTTGTGTCAATGACGATGAAGTCGAAAGAGAGATTCCCAGCGCAAATAGAGAGAACGAACTACTTTGGGAAAAGAACTACTTTGGAAAAAGAACGAGAACAGGCGGCCATATAAATATATGGGAGAACTGTGGCCAGAGACACCTGAGGGAAAGAGGAGATGAGTTTCCCTCCCACGTTCTGACTTGGGGGATATTTGGTGAAACAAGCCTTAAACCTTTGGCATGTTTCGTGGCTTTGGCTCAGGATGTTCAGCCCGTGGACTTCCAGGAACTGTGGAGCATGCGTTTGCTTTGGCCCAGCATGTTCATGGAGCTCCGATTGCACATGTTCAGGTGTGCAATGGGGAACATGCATGCCTTTTGCATGTTTCGCCTTTGGCATGTTCCACTTTGGCACCAAGTGCCCGGGTTTCAGCCAAAGTTAAGGCGACATTTGGGTTGCCCTCGGCCGGGCCCTCGACGGAACTTCACGTAGGCCGTCGAGTGCCTGCCAGGTGCGAGCGGGGGACGGAGTGCAGGCCACGGGCAGCCTGCATTCAACTTTGGCTTGGAAGGTAAGTCCTGACGGCCCGGGGTCACGCATCACGCTGCCGTGGGTTGACCCCGGGGCGGCCCGTGGGCCGAAACACGGCACGACGGTTGGCAGGCGACATTCGGACCCAGGGTGCCCCCGTGGTGTATCAGGGGGCCTGGCTTGCTCCATCGAGTCTAAGAAAACTCAATCGGGCCGCTGGCTGATATTTGAATTTCGGCGCGGGGATTCCGGGCCGCCGGGTAAAGATTACATTTGGTGTAGTGTAAAGTGGTTCACTCTCATTCTTTAATTTCACCTTCATCATCCCATTCTGTATTCTTCCAACTCTCAAGGGAAAAGTCGCCTTTTAATCTGAACGCCAAATGTACGACTTACAATCAGATGCTTCTAATATTTCCCCAGTGAACGCATTCAGTGAAGTATTCAAGTAAGCCTCCCGAAGATATGCCTTTATCGAACACGCAATGATTTAACCTGCTTTTTTAATTGTCTAGATTGATTCTCACTCGCGGACACAGCTTAAGCGCCGATTCGAGGGCCCATGACAAGGTCATTTCTAGTCTGGAAACCAACATACAGAATAACCCCAATAATCAAAGTCTTCTTGATGAACACATTAAAAAACTTGGCATTCGGGAGCAACAAACCATCCAGATCGAAACCTTGGCACGCGACCTCGCGGAACGCCTGCAGCTTGCTCTTCCGTCAATCGGAAGACCATCCGAACCTTCGGAAGAGCGTATAAAAGTACTCGAGGAACAGCTACAGAAATTGCAAACAGATACTAATAAGGCTCGTAGTGACATGACTAAGGTTGTCCAAGATCTGATCAATACCAATAAAAAGCAAGCGGAAGAGATTACAGATTTGCGACATAAGCTTGACGGACTTCCGTCATCTTCAGCCCTCGTTGGTGGAACAAAATCTTCAATGTCCGTTATCTCACGTGAAGAGTTCGAAGTAACCCAGCAGCAAGTTGTCGATCTTAGCGATAAAGTCGCTAACATACATAAGGAGTTCATTCTCGTTCTCTCTGAAGATATACCATCAAATCTTCAGCAGGCTATCCGAGCGATTCAAGACTCTACAGATACACATGCACGAAACACTTTGGAATCTTGCCGTCGTCGTATATCCGAACTCTTTGCAGAGTTCAGTGCCGCTCAACACGCTCGCCTAGATCTCATCGAACAAAACTACGATCTTCCTCGCTCTGCTCCGCCGCAAGGCCCCAGTCAGGCAGTGACCGAGCTTCAAGCTATAGATGGAGGTCAATCTCTAGTAAAGATTCAAAATCAAGCGCAACTTGCCTCATCAACTTCGAAGGACCCTCGCCGTCGCCATCAATCTGCCATGTCTCAAAATCCGACTAATGCACAACCCGATATCTCCTCTGTATCAACTACAGACCAATCACAATGTGCACAACAATAGAAGGCTGACTACACTGTCATTGTATTACTCAAGATTATAAATACTACGTGGGTGACACATTTATTTATTCATGTCTCGGGCTTTAGTTGAGCCTTTCTAATCCACCTGCACAATTCAAGATCCAATTGGACCCACTCTATGTCAATCAGAAAGGAATATAACCTCAAATTCTACCAGCGCAGGAATTATAGTAAAATTAATTGGCTTTAAGACTACTACAAGGAAAGACACATTTTCAAGGCAATGCTTTCATAGTGTCCTTTCAGTCATCAATCCATATCAGACTCCGACAAATGATCAAGGTTTGGGGGAAGACAGACACAAATTTTGGCAAGTTGGGAAAGCTGATGATTATCTTGAACTAGGAACTAGCATGGGGACCGTTCATTGGAGTTTACTCGCTTTGAAGTGAAAGCAGCTCTAACTGATAATCACTATATTTACAGATAGCAAGATATTGTTCATGGAGCATTGTCCATCTCACATGGCTCAATCTGACCCTTGCAAATTGCTGGACTATGAGAGCATCAAATGTTGTGTAGTGCAGTCAGCTTCTGATTCTGAGTGCTTGGTTTGAAAGAAGACATCAATGAAAACTATAAGTTAATGCAGTGACTGGTAGCTAAAGGTGATGCCTACCTGACCCCTGTAGGCCAAACAAAATACCAAGAGCACAAAGAAGTTAGTCCAGGTGTTTCCAGAGGTCTGACGTTTTTATGCTCTGTACAGGGAGGGCACAAGGGAATCATTGGATCCTGACCCCTGGATGACACTTCAGGCTTGAATTCAGTGCAGGTGTCATAATCTGATACCCACAATAAGTTACTAAAGTGTGGAAAGTGTTGTCTAGGTATGCCAACCTGATGCTGTGAATGGTTGGTGGAGGAAAAATGCAGTGGGGCTTATGTAAGAGTCTTGGCTTTGCCTGCACAGATTCCTCCCAAGCACACATCAGCATGATAGAGAGAAGGGAGGATCTGAGTAAAGAGTAATATATGAGTTTTTTCTCTTGTCATCACCATGATGCTGTACACTTGAGTAAAATCTGACAAAGTCAACTTAAAGATCTGTCTCTGCTTTGATTATCATAATACCAACCATGATCATAGCACTCCTTTGTGCCCAGAGAGTTCACTCTAGACTTACATTATCCAAATATTCTACTTGCATCAAAATTTGAAATCCAAACTATATTTTATGCATCTTGGAAGCTGAGGAGTCAGCTTTTGATACCTGAATTACAAGGATTGGATAGTATAAATGAAAGTAAAACCACTCAGGAATGTGAAACAAGACTAGGGTGTCATCGTTCCATGCTCAAACTTTAGTCTGATCATGAAGTTGGTAAGTGTATCTTGATTTTCACTATGAGATGTGGAAGATTATCACTTAGGAATGCAGTTAGTACTCAACCTTACTACAACAGTTTGTAATCTTGTCAGATGACATATTAACTCTGATTGCTGATATTTGCTCACCCAGAGGAAGTTTTCTGTAAAACCTCAGTTAAGTATGAGGTATGAGTTCAACTTCTGAATTATGAATCATGCCTTCTTGGACATTTGGTGGCGTTATAACTTGGATCATGTAACATCAGGGAAAGGTCACATATTACATGTCTCACATCACTAGCACAACTTATTCAGGCAACTGGAAGATTCACACATATGAAAACGTACTTGGAAAATTAGAATCAACATTGCTACAACATTATGCTATATTTCATCTTATCTCTTTTCTTGATTCCTTTCTTCTTCTCTGTTCAAAGTTTTTGGGTGCACATCTTTTCACATTGAATTTTTTTATAAAGGCTCAGTAGTCCGTTGTAAGAAGAAAACACATAAGAAGTTGTAGTAGTTCTACATTACACCTAGTTGGTTTAGTTAGTGTGATATGTAAAATCAAAAGCACTTAAAAAAATGTCACACATCAGACTAGTTAACTTCAGATGTCACACTCTATTGTATATGCTCCTCTCCTCATCTGACAATATAAGTAACAAGTTAGAGATTGCTCAGTCCTCATCCTCCGTCCCCAGACCCCTTGCCGGATCATAGCAGGTGGATCCATAGACAGAATGTTATGGTTGAACCTTGGGGAAGTATTGTATGGGTCCTTCATCCATGATTTGATTTGGAAGCATCATCAACCAGATTTTGTTACATTCAGACTCACAAGGTCACATCCTTTGAGGCTGAGACACAATCACATCTTGATTTGATTCCAAACCCTACTGATTTCATTCTAGCTTTAGGTATATCAAAATTTTAAAGTTTGACCCCTCCTCAAGTGTACTACCTCTTTGCTTTTTCTCCATGGGACTGGTCATGCAGAATTGAAGGCATATAGCATTTTGTCCTGCATTTTTTTGAATTTATCCAAGTCTAGCTAATCTATGGACCTGAATATGTGAGGTTCAAAGTTTTTGTTGGAGGATTTAACTTCAAATTGTGAATAAAAAGAAAGTATTGTTGTATAAAATGATATGAAGGCTGATGGTTCACTCTTTATTGGGATTGGGGACTTTTAGGGCTGCAGAAGGGATTATGGTGCTCCATTGCTTGGCTGCATACTGGTTGGATTTGTTGATTTTTTTAATTTTGATCCTAGCCTAAGAATATTTGAGAAAAATCACACACTTCCTCAAGGAAAGAGTACTATTCACACGGGACAAAAAAGGGGCTCACATAGAGGTGAGCATGAAAGGCTTCCAGCTTTCTCCAAGTTGTCTACATTTTTGTTGCCAACTTTTACCCTGTTTTTGCATTCTTGCAGCTCATCATCTGAAACTTCATGATCAACATGAGCATGATCCATGCCTTCTTCAGGCTTGATGCTTATAAGCCAAGAAGCCTGAGGGAGGGCTACCTGATCTTCTCAGGTCATCTCAGACTCTGACTGAATGCTTAGTTTGTACAGCTCCTTTGTTGAGCAATTCAACCACTCAAAGTGGAAATTAACAAAGCCCCCATCTCAAGAACCATCTCAATTCTTGCCATTTTGGTCACCACAATTACACACATTTGCTAGAGTTACTTGACAAACCTATGGCTCACGTGGTGGGCACAGATTTTGAATTTGGGGCAGGCCTGGGTGTGATTTTTTGGCTTTCTAAAGGTGTGCCCTAGGTGTGGGCACTGAGGCATGCCTCTGAGGTGCTCAAGAGCAAAAAACTCTCGCAAAGACACTAAAAGTAGCTAGGATTGTATTTCACAATGCTGCAAGAAGGAATCCAAGAGGGGCTTACATCAAAATCTATCAAGATAGTTCTTCAAAAAGCTCATCCTTATCCCAATACTCATTCTCATACTCTTCATTTAAAACAATAGCATCAGGTGTTTGGGCTTCAACTCAAGTATTGAATATTATTACATCAAAAAGTGTTTCTATATACCCATTTTCTGCCTTGTTCTCTTGTTTTTTTCATGCTCCGCTTCATTTTCACAATAAATGCCATCTTCAAACTCTTGAAAATGGTTGAGATCTTCAAATTGAGTATCTATGTGTTGTGTATCATTGGCAGCAGCAGTTTGATTGGGATTTGTGGTTGCTTTTGAGATGCAAGTTGATTGCTCGTATTTGAGGTCCATTTCAATCTGCCACATCATCTCCAAAGTTGAGACATTCATTCACGGATGCAACTTGGTCTTCTGGGCAACACCACCACCGCTCCGCTCCGCACCACTATAACCGCAGTTTTTACGAGCAGGGTGATTTTCCGCTAAGATAAAAGCGCAATTGCTACGCTATCAGTTTGGGGCTGCTATGACCATTGAGAGTGGTGCGGCTGTTCCGCTCCGCTGCGCTTTGCTATAGGAAAATCTCACAAGAGATATTGCTTAATAGCGCAGTCAAAGGTGGTTTCACACCGGTTTCAATTACAAATTGTGACTAACAATAGTCTAACCGAGCAGAGTGGGGATGGGTTAACAAAAAGAAAAGAGCTTTTTTTTGTAAAACAAACGTGTGTTTGAGCCATATACAACTATGTAGAGGCTGAGTAGGCAGGCAAGAGAGAAAACGCAAGCAGGAAAAAATAACCATTTTTTGGGGAGTACATGTATGTATAGACAGACTTGGGTGATAAGTTGAGAACAAAAACAACCCAAAAATGAGTTCAATAGTGGACAATCACCTACTTCTTAGCCTTGTCTTGCTGAGTTTGATAAGCCTTCACGTGTGCCCAAGCATCGGCATATATACCAGAGAGTGTGATGCCACTCTTTAACCACTCACGTACACCGACAAGCTCTCCAATCATCTTGGCTGTCAAAGATGCTTGGCTGGGGACTGCAATATCAGATGCAGATGAGAATGTTCTCTCACATGGGCATGATGTGCCCGACAATGCGAGATAATCTTGAGCCATTGATGTGAGGACTGGAAAATCGTGCTCATGCTCCTAAGAATAGCAAAGGAAAGCATTAGAGAAAAGTCAAGAGTAATAAGTCGGATAAAAAAACTCACATTCCACCAATCAAGCTCATTCTGACCAGTGACGGTCAAGTGAGCCCGCATTGTTACAAGATGCTAGTGGGAAGCAATGAGGTAGTGTTGATAGTTGGAGAGGGTCACGAATTAATAGATGGTTGGAGGGTGTGGTGACGTGGGATTAGGGGAAGAGGTGGTCAAAGGGCATGGTGTTGGTGTGTGATCTATAAGTGTATGAGGCACTATAGACGCTCTGTGGCGCCCTGTCGCTAAGCACTTGGGGCCGCTGTGGCGGCCCATAGCACAGCGTGTAATCGCTATACAGGGCGGCTATACAGGGCGGATTGTGTAACCGCTATATGTAGCTGGGTTTCACCATAGCTATAGTGAAACCCTTAGCCCGCTATGTGTGAATTTACATAGCGCGGGCGGGGCATGCGCTGTGCTACCGCACCGCTGCCGCTATCCCGGGCGGAGCGCCGGTGGCGTTGTTCTGGGAACCCATGTGCAAAAATAGAATCTCAACACCAGTAGCACGAGGTACAATCTCTAGAAGCTATATGGTGAATGAATTGAGCTCTTGAGTCTGTGGAAATTTGGAAACTGACGGTAAAATTTTCCCTGTGGCACCCATTTTATGCAACAGCTGGGAGGAATAGACCTAAACCTAACTTGGGCTTAAAAGGCCTTCCCATGGGGCAGGCCCCAAAGGCCTGCCTTCAGCGCCGCGCCCACCACGTGACCTATGGCACATGCATTTACAAGACACTACACATTACACAATATCACTTGAGACTCTTAAGACAGTTTTTGACAATCAAGTATCTATTGTTATTGCTTGAAGAATTTCACAACAATTTCACCAATTTTATCATTGAACAAAATTATCCTGCATTTTGAATGGGAAATCTCCAATCCAATTCCTAAATCAAATCCAAACCCAACACCAATCAAAACAGAAACTGTTGTTCCAAATGAAACCATCAAGTCTAAACTTTCATCAAATTGAATTAATTCAGATTTAGAATCAACATAAAAACTAATCAGTGAAAGGAAAATCATAACCAATTTTGATCTAACAAAAACCTAGAGAACAAAGTCAAGGGCAAAACAAAAGTTCAACTTAGAGAGGAAGAAGGAATCAATTTTGATAAACCAATTCTACCTTTTTGTCTAGATGGACTTCAATTGATTTTTATTCTCTTTAATCTCTGTATGTTTTAGACATCCTCTTAGTTTTCCTTGGCTAGCACTTCTTGCTTTTTCACATTTTCTGAGCTTCTTCTTCCTCTCTTTTTTATACATGTCAATTTGTCTTTACTATCTTTGTTATATAATGCTTGATTAGGTTATCAATACTACCACTGCTATCAATTATATATTTAAGAACAGTAGGTTTCAATCTCTTTGGCCTTGTTATGTCTTGCTATCTTCTGTTTTGTCCAATCTTCATTTTCCATTGGGTTTCTTTACTTTTTGTTATTAGAAGCTATGGTTTATATGATTTGTTGAGAATATCACCACAAGCAAAAGATACTTTTCAATACACAACCTTCATCAAATTATATGGAGATCTTGGGAATGATGGTACACCTCAAGGCAAATACAGATGAAAATGATCCATCATGGGGGACTATTGTATGCAAGATGTGCAATTGTAATCCCAATGTTGCAAACATTTTGGAATTCAAAACAATTTGATCCAATGACAAGATAAACATGATATCTTTGATCCAAATTTTTTGAGACAAGTCTTGGTACACATGAAAGTTAGGTTTGGCCTATAAATGACTTTTGTTAAATAACTTTCAATATTGTTATACAATCAGTTTAACCATCATAGATCAGAGTCTGGAATTTGAGTTTGAGTTTGAGTTTGAGTTGTCAAGTATGACATTTGTATACCGAGTTACTCAAAGGAAACTAATCATGTTCAAGTGCTTTGATTAATTCAAGCGCTTGATTGAGCTAAATGGAGCAGAAACATATCCATGATAAAACAGCTTATCAAGTTGAGGATTTTGGAGGGTCTCTTAAGAGACCAGAAACAAGAGTAGACAAACTGCATTTTCAGGAGACACAGCACTAGTGATGTTGAGAAGCTCTCAAACTGGAGCAATGATGTAGGGTGATCTTTGAACGTGTGTAGAAGATTTAGAGGCACCCAGGATCTTGATTAAATGTTGCTATTGAGATAAAAAGGCATCAGCTTTGATATAGATCACAAATCAGAGATCATAGGTGTTGGGAACATACTTTAGGATCAGAAAGAAGGTGGTAGGATAATTTTTGCTACAAGGGTTACAATTCCAATCATATACTCAGGAAATGTGCGAAAGATGCTAAGAAAATTCACACAAAACTTTTTCTTTCCAATTGCTTTGAGATTTAGGACTATCCATACTAAGAGCAAAGACCTTTAGAAAGCAAATTGAAAGATAAGGTTAAATTATTTCTTGGTATTTTTCAGGGTAATAGGACAAGGTAGAAAGCAAAGAGAAATTGAACATAAAATTGATAGCCTGCATCCAGAATTTCTTGATGAAGGTCTCTGAATCCACAAGCTTGATTGGTACAGCCTGGTGTATTGGACTAAAGACAAAAGACAAAGCTAGTGATGTTAATGCATATAGCAGGCATCTTATAAGAATGAGGTAGTTGTGCTCACTTTGGTGTATATAAAGATAATAGCTCTGCATTAGTCAGAAATAGATCACCAGACAAACATTAGCTTGTGAAAAAGAACCCTTCAAGTGCAACATATATAGAGTCAATCTTGTACCCTTTCTCCTTGATAGATTCGAGAAGATTGACATCTTCATTTTCTTGATTTTACAAAACAATTTTCTCACTCAATTTATCGCCCACTTTCAATTTGACAATTGAGTTTGAAGATTCAGATTTTGTTTCCAATGTTTATGTAATTTGGCTTTCTTTTGAACTAGTGCATTTTCTATCTCTTTTTCATCATCTTCTACTGAAGTAATGGCTGAGACTGAACCTGTATCTTCTTCTGTAGATTTGCTTTTTGTACACGTAGTCACGGAAAACCTATGGTTTTTTGATTTTTTTTTAAAAAAATCGATTTTTTGTACAAATTGTGCCACAACCTTCTTATCACACATACAATATTACCTGTTAGTGATAATGAGAACCAAAGATCAGCATCCTGTCTATCAGATGATGTATGGACAAAGGTTTTGAGTGCAAAGAAAAAGTATTTTACCTGGCTAATCACCAAGGGGTTGATCCACCCTTGGCTGCGATGACAGCTTGAATCCGCTCAGGCATCAATGCAGCTAGATGTTCCAGCCTTTCAGTAGGCACACTCTCCCATGCCTCTAACACATTGGTCTTCATAGAATCTAAATTCTTGATCGGATGCTTGGTTGAAATCTTGGATTTCATGATGGACCAAAGATTTTCAATCGGGTTCAAATCTGGTGACCGCGCTGGCCACTTCAACTTCACAATCCCCTCTTTCTTGCGCCACTTTGAACTGAGTTGAGAGTGATGGACTGGGGCTCCATCCTCCATCAAGATTAAATCATTGTTATTGGAGTAGTCGTGTAGAAAAGGGCTGAGTGATTTTTCATACACTTGCTTAGGGCTGTGACCCGGCCCTGAAATTTCAGGGCCGGCCCCGGGGCCAGATTTAGCCCTGAGTGAGCCCGATGACCTCTGAAAACTGCTCAGGGCCGATCAGGGCCGGTAAGAGACTAGTGTGAAGGTGTTTTTTGGCAAAAAAAGAGTCAACACCCGGGCCAGGCCGGGCGCCTGAGCCGCCTGGAGCGTCCACGGGGCCATATTCAGCTGTCATGGAGCAGGAACTGGATGCCCCGGGGCGCGTACCGTCAGCTCTGCAAAAGACGTCGGGCAGAGTTGGCCGGGCAGGGCCGGGTCCGGGTCACAGCCCTACACTTGCTCAATAAAGTTTTCTGAATTTTGACAACTAGGCTCCATTATGACAAGCTTGAGCTTGTGTCCAGGAATGAATCCACCCCAGACCATCACTGAACTACGTCCTGATTTGCAAGAGGGCGCCAAACAGGATGCATCATACTTATCAGCCACTTTTTGCCACACCTGGAACTTTTCAATCCCAAACTTTTCAATATGGCTTTCCAATCTCAAAGGTGGATTCATCAGTCCAAATGACTCACTTCCAATCATCCACCGTCCACGCCACATGATGTTTTGCAAACTCGAGAGGTGCTGCTTTATGTTTAGCACTCAAATAGGGCTTGGCTATTGTTACTCTCAAGTTGTAACCAAGGGATTTCAGAGCAAGTCAAATTGTAGTAGCACTCGCTTTTGTTGCAGATCCTTGGAATATCTCACACATCGGAGCTTGTCGAGACTGTTTGACATCACACTCAAGATGCCGAAGATCACGATTGGTCAACAGAGATGGTTGGCCAGAGGGTTTGTGGCCTTCTACTGAGCCTTCTGCCTTAAATTTTGCAAGGACAGAATGGACTGTGGTGACTGGACACCCTAGAGTTTGGCTGATATCTACATTTCTCTTCTTTGCAAGGTGCATTCCGACCATTTGGTTTTTAAGATCAGATGGTCAGGGCTTCATATCAACAATTTCAGAGGTGATGATTGACATGTTTGACCAGAAGATTGGTAAAGAACAAAAATCAAAGGCAAAAAAATTAAAAAATTAAAAACAAAAAACCGTAGCTTTTATGTCACTACATGTACTTGATTTAGAAGTTGAGCTTTTGCTGTTTTCTTCACTGGATTCCTTGGGACTTGCAATATGTGAGATAGAGAATGAGTTTGGTTTAGAAGTCACATGTGATGAACGTCTAGTTCAAGTTAAAATTTCTGGATCTAATTTGTTTGTGGAGGTGCACTTTTTAGGCTCACTTAGGGACAAAGGTTAGCAAAAGGATCCTTGAGGTTTGGATGATGAGGAAGAATGGGAATAAGGTTGAATTGGGCCAATATATATGTGGTATATGTATTTACTTGGATCTTCATGATCCTTTGTAGAATGATTATAATGATAAGGATAATGTCAGCCCTCGAGTGCTTAAGACTAAGCACCAAAAGGACTTCAAGTGGAAAATAATATACAAAAATTAGAGCAAACAATCTTTATAGAAGCATACTAAATTACACCTTACGAATCTAGTTTCAAAGATTCCATAAAACAGAAATATAAAAAAGAAAATACAACTTAAAGACCTAGTTTTGAAGGTCCCGTAACCGCAATGAACCACTATTAGAAAGAATGAACAAATAACACACATACTAAGAGACAGCCCAGGAATTAGTCCTACAAAGATACTAGATAAATTATAGAAAGAAAAACACTAAGGAAAGTGTCTTAGATAAGAGATAGTCTAAAGAACCATCTATACAATAAATACGAGAAAAGAAGTACTTGAATTAATGACCCATAGCAACACATTCTCTAACTAAGGATTAATAGAAATAAAGACTGGAGCGCCAAGATTTATAGTAGTAGAATACGTACATAATAAACTAGGACGGAAGGACAAAAGACTCTTTTAGCTATAACAAAGGACGTAACAACCTCATCAGTCAGAACGGAAGGACAAAAGATCTCCTAAGCTAGAACAGAAGGACTTGTCCTAGTTTTGACCTTACATAATCCAATATATATATTATGTAAAGTATGACAAGATCTTTTTGAAGGGTAGGGGAGAAGAACCGTAATGACCAACTTATTAGGTAATGACGACTAACCAAATCAGCCAAGTATCAGATATAAAAGCAGCTTTACTTGGTAGCTACAGAAGGGAGGATCGAATTTTACCCCTCTAATTTTCTTAGAAAAAAAAATGTCAGTACTCTTACACCCTAAAGTCCAATGTAGTAAACCATCAGATTCTTTTACCAACTATATTAATTTTCTGATCCTTTATATGTTCCACTTTGTAGAAGTACTCACTACTATTTTTTGAAAACTGAGATCGTAAAATAAACGTAATCATCTTTTATTCCAATTCTTCTCGAATTCTTTGGTATACTAATCTTAACTTCTTGTGATCAATATCTCTCTCTGTCTTAACTAATCAAGTTATAGTTCTTGGCTCACATCGTGATCTACCAATATCCCATCATCAGCGATAGTCTTTTAAAATTCTCAAAGGAGACATATTCTTACTTGATCCTGAGTAAGTCATTTCTACTTGGTCAATACTTCCAGTTCTCGCAACGTAAAGTTGTACAAGATCCCTGTCTATCTAGAATAGCAGGCTACTCTAAGCATCTTGCTTCAGAGAATAAAACCGGGTCTAGGATTGACCATCCCCCACTGTCCCCACAGTAGGCCCGGGGTTTCCTCCTTAGGAATTCAGAAATCATTATATCTGTAAGATATTAATCAAAAACCATTGGTGGTGTTAATTAGGTAACACTTGTACTTTATATTCCACATACCCAGAGGAATATATATTTAGTCAGGAATTAACTGTGTAAGTTCTAGACCTTACTAGTGTCCTTTTGGTAGCCACCCTGACAGTTAAGAAATACTTGATCAAAGTGATTGATAAACATTAGGATTTGGTGGTCATTGTAATGGTGCTTGTGGTTGTTGTTGTTGACAACTTCTTATTGTAGTTGAAGACCTGGTGATCTGTTGGGACAGTTGATTATTAAATAAACATAATATTTTGGATGTGGGGATTGATGGTGGCAACACCCCCGGAGCTCCTCCCAAGATAGCAGCAACAGAGCAATAGTGGAGCGCCCACTCTGCCCGTGCTATGACTTAGGCAGGACAGCGGGTTCTGACCCATGCTATAGCTATGGCCCTGACCCCTATCAAAATAGAGGTTTTGACATCCACAGTTCATAGCACACTTCCGCGGTGCTATGCAGTGACACAGCGCCCACAATTACTTAGCACCAAGGGGCCCCATAGCAACCCATAGTGCACAGACTCATGGAGAAGAGTCTTTGGACCAAAGGGAGCTCCCGTGTGCCTGCTCAACCTCCATACATTGGTGTATCTCACTGCATATTTGATGCAAGAATAGCCAAGCAATAGAAGGCTGAAGTTTGCAAAAAAACCCAAAATGCCTGAGAAAGCTGTCCAACCTGTCAAAAGCTCATACTGGCCAAGCTGAGATGTTACACATAAAGCCATTTTTCAAGTCTTTCTATAGTACTTTCCTGAAACCAAGAGAGATATTCCCAAGAAGCAGTATGTGTAGGTTGAGCAGGCGCACAGAATCTGTCTTTGGCCTGAAGGCTGTTTATTTGTATGGTAAAAAGTTATGGTGGGTTGAAAAACTCCTCAGCTAACAGTTTCTTGCTTGCACACCAAATCTCATGGATAACCCATAAGTCCCTCTCTTGCAGGCTTGCTTGCCAAGAGAGACTTTAGTTTAGTATCAAACTGTACTTTTTGCTGGAGTATCCCGTGAAGTCCCTTGTGGAGTCTCTCTCTCTGAACTTATCAAAGTCCCCGCCGCCCAAGCTAATGTTGTGGTTGTCAACTCACAACAGCAAGAGTTTCTGCCACTTGTATGTTTTTGCCCATTTTGAGGGTTCCACACCTCACAAAATCCTAATTCCAACCGCACATAGCTTCTTTGAAATCTTGTGCGTCTCCTGGTCCTGGTTTCAGATCATCATGGTGGATAGATCCACTGTTATTGCAATTCTTGGACGCCGTGTTTTTGGACACATCAGCAAGCCTTAGGGGTCCTGTATGAAATTGGGTGGTCCAGCTACAACTTTTCACAACTCTTCTGGGTGAGCTCAATCAATACAATGGATGCTCAAAACACATGAGGACATGTACAAGGTGCCAATGAAGATCCTTGTGGCTGGAAGCAAGATTTGATGAGGTCTGTGACCCTCATAATGGGCAAAAACAAAAAATGGCCAAAAATCCTGCTGTTGCCAGTTGAATAGTAGGGCGGGGGGACTTTGATAAGTTTACCCTCTCTCGCCAGGTTGGATTCTCTACCGTTCCCGATGATTTGCCTAGTCACAAATTGTCAAGCATGTTCCACCCCTCACGTTATGATTCATTCCAATGTAAGATGATAGAAAATGATGCTGCTTTCTATTGTAATGATGTTTATAGGACTGATAAACAAGCTCACAAGGTTTATCAGTGAAGGATCCTGAATGATTTCTCATCTTTGAGAGATGAACAGTGAATTATCAGCACTGCTCCATCAACTGTTTTCAGGTAAACTTATCAAAGTCCCCCCTGTCCCCTCTTCGTGAGGGAGGACGTGAGAGGGGGACTTTGATAGTTTCTAGGTGTACAGGCGTGAATCTCCCCGCATCTCACGATCGTTGCATCCCTCGACTACTCGGGCGGGAGGGACAAGTTTACGATCGTTGCAACTCGATCCCCGCATCACGCATCATAACTCTAACTCAGAGTGGAATTTGTTAAGTTTGACTCTAACTCTCATAATATTCCATTTCCAAGGTTGATCATGATGCATCGATCGATGGTCCTATTTATTGAGATATCGTTATCTCCTTTCCTTGAACCAATCTCCTTGAAACAAGTTACTCGTTGATAAATTCTAAAATTTTTGCTAATGGCTTTCCTCAATTCTGTAGATGACCTTTACCCATGGTCATTTGTAACAGTTGTTCTTCTATCTATTCACAATTTTCGAAAAGCTTCACTTCAACTCTCTGGTGCACTTGCTGCTTTATTGATAGGTTATACAACTTTAGCCAATCCGAATCCAATCTTCGGTATTAGTTTAATTTCATTTTTTTTAATTGGAAACAAAGCAACAAAATATAAACAATCTATAAAATTAACTTTAGTTGATGACGAACATGGTAAAACAAACGATGAAACAATCAAAAGATTATCTGTCACTGGTGGTAGGGATTGGAAACAAGTGATCTGTAATGCATGGGTTGGAACTATGTGTGCTATTGGTCATAGATTTTTTATCGATCCTATGATTAAAGATTTCAATACTTTCAATTCGATTCAATTCCACGAGCGTACTGGTTCGGAACTATCTAATATCCTGATTTGGGGTGCGCTGGCATTTTGGTCAGGTTGTAGCGGTGATACAGTTCGTTTTGGTTCTCTCTTCTCTCGCGCATCAGTTCATGATGGTCGAGATTCGTAACTGATTCATTCTTACCATAAACTTCATACCACAGCTAGCTAGTGAAGTAGGTTAAATGGTTTCCTCAACCCTTTGACACCGAGTTCAAGCTCCATCGTGAGATGATATTAATGTCAGGTTGATCACTTTGGACGATTTTCGATTGTTTGTGGTTTACTGTTTTGACCATTCAAGCTCGGTCTCCTGTCCCGCGCGCCTCCAAGGCTTATTACCAACTTGAAAGAGGTAAGGTTTGATCTCAAGTCGAACTTCTGATCCTATATGCCTAGAATCAAAATCCCTATCAATATTGACATTTGTTGATTTGTCTATCATATACTAGGTCCCACCTGGAACCAATGGAGGTGTGAGCTTAGTCGGGCTAGGCTTCTCGGCTTTGGGTGGCATCTTCATCGGGATGGCTGTCTCTCTGAGATGCATGTTCGATACGAACCTCCAACCACTACCATCGGGAATGAGCATGCTCATGATGCAAACTGGATTTTTTGGCCTTTTTTGCTCAGTGGTATGTCCTCTTTACTTCTCATACTTCAGTCTAATTTTCTTTACTCCACCTCTTCAACTTTGTATGTTGATGAGTTTTGAAAGGCAATAGAATTGACAATCTATATCTGATAAATATTCAGGTTGACTCTTTTCTAGGAGCAACTCTTCAACAGACATTGTACTCCAAAATCGATAAAAAGGTTGTTCTCCCTGGCACCAAACTTGGTGGCCCAAAGGAAGTAGTAGTAGTATCTGGCATTGACGTTCTGAGCAATAACCAGGTGAGCAATAATCATCAGTTCATGAATAGGCTCAATACTTACCTCGCTTTCAATATCTGTAAGGTCAACATTATTTCCTCAACCTTAACTGCACTTCTCGCTATGGGATTATCGTGGGCGAGGGTGATATGATACAACGGCTCTCCAAATAAGACATTTGACCTGTTCGATGATACATGATTCCACACATTAGTTCTATAATTAATCACAAAAAAGCTATACAATTTAGTTGCGATGTTCTATGCTGGTATCCTTGATGCCATGTCTGTAACTCTTATTGAGATAATAAATGCCCGATCTTTTCGTGTCTCTCTTGCGGTCATGACATCACTTTCATTTCCCTTATGACGCGTATTATGTGATTCCTTCATTAATCTATGTTATCTACCTTGGTTGCACGAGTCTTAGACAATATATAAGAATGAATATTCTCCCTTACATTCTGATTCTTTTCTCATTCATTCTTACCATGTGTCTTTTGTACCATTAGGTACAATCTTTTTCATCACAATTTGTGCTATCTCACTGCCTTACTGAGAACTCTTTGTGTCCTTCTAAAGCTTGACCTCACATAACTCTGAGGGGATAAGCTAAGTGAATCTCGAGAAATTTCTCAGCAAACAATTTTTGATTCGAGCGCTGTACTGTTGTTGAGGTGCACCCAATCATAGGGAAGTTTGAAATGAAACTCGTTCGTATGCAGTCGGTAATACTTAGCACAAAGTGATAAAGCTTGAGTAGTCTGCAAGCATCGTGTAAACAGTACACACCGAGAAAAACTGTCTGAACTTAAGCTTTGAGACAGTGCATCTTTCAAGTCTGGACCTAAAAAATTGAGAAATGCACAAGGAGGGACATTTATATACTCCGCTACTTGATGTCACAGACAATGGTTGGAATGAGGAAAATAAAGACAAAATTGAGTTGAGTGATGAAGGATAAGCAAGCAGAATACACGGCTTATCGTCATATCGCCATCCTCTATGATAGCTCTAATCATATAGCTCTCAACACTTGCCAAAATAATAATTGACACGAGGCATCACAGCCGCAAAATCCCTCATGAAACTAGGTAGTCTACGATAAGTTCAAACCTCGGATGAATGAGGCAATCCTCGTCATGACATTATAAGATTGATGTTTTGAGTATCATCCAAGTCAAACACGAATTCTATCAAACATAAAGGAGAAATCTTCATCCTTCTGATGCTTCGATGTGACCAATTGATCTTACTAGTCCACGCGATTTTCTATCAAGTAAGAGCAAAGAACTGATACACAATCTTTCATCTCCGGCCCACACATCTGCGCACATAAACTTGTATCAGCGATATGATGGGATGCTAATGACAAGTGGTACGCATTGATTCAAAACAAATATCTTCATTCATTGACTTTTCTTGAAATCTAGAAAAATCTCGAAGAAAAATTCAGCACTTTTACTCTTCTATCCTACATTCTTTTCCTTCAATTATTCTCTTTCAGTCATTCATTTTTCTCAAGTATATATATCATCATTAGTCACATCAACATATGGTTCACAGAGTACACAAACTCTAAAACAAGATAGAAGGAAAATTTGACTTGATCCAATAGGGGGTCCATTCAATAGTCTAGTCTTTTGTTCTTTTCAGACAAACGATCAAATATCATGCCAACAATGAAAGGGATCCCATCCCGTCTTAAATTATTGTCGTACTTTGGCTTAAGTTGTGCAGCTTTGGGAATCCTTTGCATGTCAGTCATTTCATCATCTTCTTTCCTCCTCAATCTATTCAAAAATTGATTTCTTTTTTGCTTTTTCTTGGGGGGGAACTCGAACTTCAACATCAAAGAATGATGCCAATACTAACAACTCCATTAGTTCCACAAATGGCACTCTGGCGTGGTTTATTAAAATATAATGATCATATTCATGTAGATGTCTTGGCAGGTTTTTGGGGAGTTTGTACTTATGAACATATCACGAGTTATGATTCAGATTATAAAAGTCCAATTGATGTAAAAACAAAATGTACTTCAAGTAAACCAGCTTATTCATTTCATTTATCTGATACAATACCTGATGCTAAAGGTGATCTAAATGTGACTCAAACTCTTTTTTTCTTTTGGTATCCACTTGGTGAGTTTCATGTTTTTATTCTGTTTTTTCTTTGTGATAAGATGGATCTAAAATTCATTTCCCCCTTAAATATTTAACTGACTCTTTTATTCTACTTCCTGATTCCATATTTGCTCATGCAATCTAGCTGCGATGTTAACAGCTGTTTCAATTTGTTTATCACTCTCATCGAATTTTGAGATTTGGAGATACGCTTCAATCTGTGCATTAACATCAGGTTTAATGAGTTTAGGAGCCTTTGCAGCAACGATGGTAATCTTTTTACAATTAACATCAGAATTAATGAAAAGTCAAACTTCAAGATTATTACCAATCAAAGGAGAAATTTTAATTGAAACTTATTTACCTTTAATTGGATCGATTTTAATCATAATCTCATCTATATTTTTCTTTAATAAATTTTTAGAAGGTTTACGTGATTATAGAAGATCAGATCAAGATGAATTTCTTTCAGGTCATAATCGTACTTATTGGTCACAATTCTTAAGACGTAAATCTGGTAGTCATAAAGGAAAAGAAGAGATTGAAGATAAAGGTAAAGAAGAAATTAAAGATAAAGGAAAAGGAAAAGTTGAAGAAGAAGTTCAATCTGAATCAGGTCAAAGTAATTTACCACCACCACCTCCTCTGCAAGATGATCCAACACCAAAAAAGAAAAAGAGAAAGAGTGTTTCAAAAGCATCTTGACCTTCAAGTTCTCACATTCATTATTGGCTGAAGTGTTTGTAATTTTCTCAAAAAGATTCTCTCTCATTTAAAACAATTATATCTTATACATTTATGTACATTCCTTTGAATAAATTCATCAAGCTCTTGTAAACTTTCTTTTCCTTTCTTTGTTTTTACAAACCAACTGCAACATTCTTTTGTGAAAAATCAATGAACTCGTCCTTAAAGAACAATTCAATTACAAGAAAACTCTCTTACCTTGAATCAACCCTGTGCCAGCAACGCAACGCACCGCAACACGAGTGTTTTTTGGTGCGTTGCTCCGCAACACGCAGCACAAACCTGCATTACATGCTGCGCTGCGGTAAGTACCGCAACAACAAAAGGTGAGGTCAGGTTGCGCGGCGCCTTGACCGTCGCGCAACGCAACAGGCGCAACAGCGCCAAAAAAACGCCGAACTGTGATTTTTTTTGGGCAGCAACGCAACAAATGTTGTTGCGGCCCAAAAAATCCATCGATTTGACAAATGATGGTGCGCTGCGGGTCAGGCCGCAACCTAGAATTTGATTCTATGTTGCGCTGCGGTCAGAAAAACCGCAACGCAGGCGCAGCGCAACACGCAACACCTGCGTTGCTGGCCCAGGGTTGCTTGAATCAAAATCAAAAAACCCTTACTTATCTTTTGAGAAAAAGAATCAACTTGGCTGAAACCTTGCCAATCTTTTATTCTATCTTTAAAAGAATTCAACTTCTACAATCTTCTTTCAATCTTCCTAAGTATAATCAAGGAAAGTAAAAGGCAAAAAAGGATACCACTCTCAAAGCATTATATCCCAGTCTCATTGCAACCAAGCACAGTCATCTTGAGTTGAACCCACAATGAACCATTGCACAAAATTCAAAAAAAAAAAAAAAAAATGAATGTGGTGTGATTCATGACATGTATCTGTAGGTAAATAGATTCAAATAGTACATATATTTCCAATATTTTCATTTTATAAGGTTCTTGCAAAAAAAACATCCTATGCACTTCAACAGTTTCATTTTTTACAATGGCAAATTTTGGAATGCCAATTGCAGCCCCCCCACTCTGTTTCCATCATTGAATTCCTATTATCATCTTTCCATTCTTTATCATGGTTTTTTTGAGTTGTGATCATTGAGATACTCATGATTATGAAAAGCCCATGTTTTGTCATTGTTTCACTCACTCTTCAAGTTCCAGGACTGCACATTATGATCTCATGACTGGTCATAAATTATAAATAGCAAAATGTTATGCCTTGGCCTGTGTGGTAGCTTGGAGCTCAAGGTCTAGTATCAGACTAAAGAGAAACATCTTTCAAGAAAAGAGTTGTTAGAGTTGTTGGTGCCTGGTTTTTAGCTGGTGGGAATGTGATGTGATTCAATCTTCTAACAATTTGTGTAATTGAACTAACAGGTTTTATTCATATGACAGCCATGATGTCATGACGGTTTACCACCTTACCAATCTCATTCTGATCATGTTCATTGTCTTCATCCATTATCAACTTTTTCTCTACTTATACTTTTGCACCCACCCACCCTTCTTATCCTTTTTTTGGTTCTGGATTTATGTACTGCTATGATTTTAAATTAGACATTTGCATGTTTTATTTGCATACAAATGTCTGTGGTCTCTTCTTTCTAAAATAAAAGGTCAAGAAGATATAAGAAGGTACTTTTTCTTTGTGTGGGTTTCATTATAAATTGAATCTATTAGGGGTTGGGCAAAAAACTTATCAACCAGTTTTTCCACTTCAACAGTTCAATAGAAGAGAGTCAAAAAGGGTATGTAAGTTTTTAGGTCTAATCCAATCCCTGTGGATTGATGAACAAATTCTCACCTCATTTACCTCTTCAAGCATGTTTTAGTTCCCAGTTTGGTACAAAGTATTTATCTTCAAATAATTCATAAACTCATCTTCATGCAAGTCTTCTAATCTCATCTCAAGAAATCAAACAACTTAAAGCAAGCTGATTTCAATTTTTTTGAAACAGACCTATACCAGTGACATCATCACAAATCAGACCAGAGCTGAACTTCAAAAGAGCCTAACCAATACCTGGCTAAATGTCTTATAAAACAGTTAGAGCCATAAATTTGTAAAAGGTGGAAAAGTGTGGCTTATGTAACAGTGCAAATCGCTTTGCCCTGTATTGGTCATCTCAATCAAAATGCTTTGTTACAAATCACACCATTTCTCGACCCATCATCCTACTGAACAATCTACACACACACAAAAGTCCTCTAAACACACAAGATCATCACTCAAACATCAGACAGATATACATAGAGTCACTGATAACTGATAACTGACAACTGATAATTGATGACTGGTGATTGATAACTGATAACTGATAACTGATGACGGATAACTGATGACTAATTCATAAACCCTCATGACTTCTTTTCATGATCATCAAGATTCTTAAAATTGTAAATGAAATCACCTTAAATCTTTCATCACTAAAGATATGATTATCCAAAACAACACCCAATCAAACCTCATAAATCGATCCATAATCAAAATATAACTCCTAATCCAATCTTCTTGAATCCGATCTTGTATATCTCTCTCATCTCAATTCCAACAAATTCACAAATTCACAAAAAAAAACTAATCAAATCAAATCGAATTCACCAAAAACCCGTCCCCCAAACAAAAAAGAAAAAGATTAAATCATCTGAATCATTTTTTCTATGAAAAGGATTCAATTAGGTAAACTTCCATTCGAAAGTTTTGTACGTTTCTTTTTTCGATGATCTTCTTCTTTTGAAAGGTTTGGATGATTGGAATGAATTCCATTCTCTAAATTCCTTCTTGGTTGGGTTGAAGGATGAACCGAATTAGATTGTGTATCATTTGATACATTCAAAGGTGGTACGCTTTCTACTGTTCCACTCATTTCTCCTTGTTTACGTTTCTTACGCTAATAAAGACAAAAAGAATCAAAAAATGTCAGAAAAAAACCCCGGTTGAATTATAAAGTGTTGGAAATGTTGAGAAAGATGTGGGTTAGTTCAGTTTACCTTTCGTTTTGGACCACCTTCCTCAGCTATCCAAACCGAAGTATCAAACTATAAACAAAACAACAACAACAAATGATCAGTTCAAGAAAAGACCAGACTCTTAAAATAATCTAATGAAAAACTTACACCAGGTAAAACACCAGACTGAAGAGTAAAAGCTTGAGCTAAAGTTTCAGTTGGAAGAGGTTTTAAAAAATTAGGTATAGATGATTCTTGAAAATTAGGATCCATAATCCAAGTCGAAAGTTGATGATCTTTTTTAATCGAATTTCGTCCTATTGAAGTTCACAAAAAAAAATTCAACTCAAAATTCAAAATTCATGTTCTGGTTTTGTTAATCAAGATGATGAGAAACCCAAAAAAAAGATTTACCACCAATATCAGCTACAAAATGACCATAAGATTTTTCCATTTTCATTCGTTTTGGAATTGAACTATCTACTTGATTCAACCAAAAAGTAAGAATGAACCGATTAGAGATCATCAAACTATCAAACCAATAGGAAAAAGAAAAACGATTTCCAAAAATAGACCAATCGAAATCTGCTCAATAAGACTCTATAAAGCTTAATGCACCTGATGGTAGTCCATTTCCATTGATAACTACATCTGCTTTTCCTTTTCCTTTCAAATCACTATGACTTGTTCCATTGACCAGATTTGTCCCAACTGTGTCTGTCGGTTTCAGATATGGTCGAACAAATTTATCGTACATGTAAGTGACGTTGAAGAGAGAAAGCAGATCGGATGATCCACTAAGGGGAGCAGGTGTAGCATGACCTAATGAATTATCAAAACAAATACTTATTAGAGAAGTGATACAATAGAAGGATGTATATGATCAACTCACCTGTCTCGATGACGGGGAAGAAGAGAGTTTTTGAGCTCGGTTTGGGTGGAAGAGGCGGATGAGATTTGGGTTCGGTACATGTACTAGGACTAAGATGATTCGATAACTTCGGATTGACATCTGGAGGAGCCATAAGAATTTCCGGAGGTGAAATAGATTGATGACAAGAAGCACCAGTTTGAGCAGGATGATGAAAACCATTAGGTTGGGTTGTGATAGGTTGTGTAAGATTTGATGATGGTTTTGAAAAGGTTTGTGAAGTAGGTTGGATACCATTGGGAGGAGCCATGATGATATCTTGAGGAGCATTGAAGGTACTAATAGATCCGACTACATCCCTCTGTTCCATTCGAGAGAGTATGGGTGCCGTCGCCGATGCAAGAGCCAGATTTGCTGGTGTTATGGAGCGCGAGCTCTAATGAGATGAGTCAAGCGACTGTTGAGGTAGCTAATCAGATGGCTTTGTCTGTGGTTTCAAGATGAAGAAAGCTTTTCAAGTTCGGTTTTCGATTGTGAATAGATCGAGTGAGACCAAAATAGGTAAACAACTGAATGTGTTCTTCGAAAAGCTGTTGATGTGACCGTCCGACGAAGGAATCCGGTAAAGGTAAAGTAAATTGTTGAGAGGTCTGAGAGTTGATGGTTTGATTTGTTGAATGTTGATGTTGAAGTGATGAAAAGAAAAGAAAAGAAGAGAAATGGAATCGAATAGAACACAACAGAACTCAAATTGAATTTCACTTGGTCGACTTAAACTTTTAAGATATCCTTAGCCAAAACCACTTAACAGAACTTAACACCAAACTTAAACCATTCTCAAGACTTAATCCAATTCCCACTCCCTAAGTCGGGAGCACCAGAGGATTGCCGGAGATTCAGGATGAGCCCCGACCCCCGAATGCCGGGGACTGGGCTGCCCGGCCCACCGACTTTTTTTCAAAAGTCAGAACGAGGACCGACCCCGGTATTCCCCGAGCTTTTTCTGGCTCATAGGTCAAGCCCGGCTCCCGTACCCTGACCCCCGACCAACTACCAAATCCCCGGGAAATTACGGGGATCCCCGAGTCCCCGGCTATTTCCGGCAGAAACCGCTGAGCACAACCTCTCCCAAGCGTGTATTTATCCGCTTTTTACAGCTTGATTTTTCCTCGGGTTCCCCGAGGAGAGTCACTTTCTTTTGACTCTCAGAACGACTCCCGGGCCCGATAATCCCCGCGGTTCTGCGACCCTTCGAAGGCCAGAACGACCCCCCGACCCGACGGGCTGTCCCGCGGGTATCCCCGATTTGGCGGGTCTCGGGGCTCATCCTGACCGGAGATTGGGAATGGGATGGGATTGGGATTGGGAGCTGTATGAATGAATAGGCATACAGGGGTTGGTCAACGCCCAATTGGTCTTAACTTTTATTTTGAAACATCCAACAAAGCGCCACACCGTTGGCTTATAGACGTTCAAGACCCCTTTTGAGATATGCAGCTTGATCTTTCATCTTCAGTCACTCGCGTATGTTTGTAGACAAAGTTACCTCCTTTCCAATAATCACCGAGCATTGAGAGGTTGAGGAGAGTTGCGGTATCAGTCTTTCACTGAGACTCCCTGAGACAATACCTGGCATATACAGGGATAGTACAATTTCTTCTCAAGTGGCGTGTTTTGTTATTCTCTGAAATTCCGGGTCCTACAAAGGTATACGATTGATGGATTGGAAGGAAATAGGATCAAATTGAAGGAATCAAAGGCAAAAAGGAACCTACAATAATTTGTTTAAAACATCGAATCAAGTGGTTGGGTAAGAATGAGGATTGGGAAGTCACATAAGCTCTGTGAAAAGTAGGCAAAAGTGAAGCAAAAGAGACGATATAAAGAAGATTGAAACAATTAATCGCTCCAAAAGAAAATAACAGTCTAATTCTGAATGATGAAAGAAAACTATTCAAGACATCTTTGTAATTCGGTTTGAAAGTCGAGCTTTGAAAAATTTACCGCGCTGTTAGCCACATTAACATAAAGGTTGAGAGGCATTACGAGGATCGAGAGCTTCGAAAATATCATTTCAAGAGTAAAAACGATAGAAGATGAGCCAGGTATTCAAACGGTCGAATTTGATTGTGAAAACTTATAAGAGAAGGAGAAGTTTGAATTAGCTTCATTGGCCAATAAGAGGGAGATGCCAAGTTGGTTCTTTTTCGATTCTGAGATTAGAAGCTGAGCTTAACAACATATGATGGAAAGGCTGAGGAACAGATTATTGAAGTTCATCTTGAAGTCGCTCTGAGTCTGATCACATTGAACATGAAAATGACAAAAACTTCGTATTTCGATTCATCTTCTTATTATCAATTCTTACATTGATCATGTGGCCGAGTAAAAATTGAACCAATCGATCATGGTCAGATTCATGTCAGATGAGGAAATGGCAAGATTTTTAGGTTGAATATGATTGATTCTTATTTCAGAATGCCATAAGTGAAATTAGTGACCATGTAAGAAATATAACAAGAGTTGAGAAACGAATCAATAATGAACTATGGAGTGCCACCATTCTTGACCACACTGTACGACGAGTGTACAGAAAGCCACTATTTTCTGTAGCCCTGAGAGTCTCAGAGAGAGTCTCAGAGCGAGTGAGTCTCAGGATAAGACTGATACTGTTACGCTCCCAGAGGTTGTGCAGTTCCAGTTGTTCCAGAGCAGTAACATCATCGATTCATAACCGCTCCGAACCGACATATCGATTGAAATTATGAGGCGAACAAGAAAAACGATTTGTTTTTTTGACAAAACACCAATGATTCAATCAGATATCATAAGCTGAAGTATCATATTCTCCGTGATAGAGAAGAATCAATGAAAACTCGAATCAAACAAATGAACAAATAACCGAGTAAGTCATTGTTAAAAGCCAAAGAGTAATGATATAGTACAATCAAAAACATACAAGTCCAAACTGGTACAGAGTGTCAAAGGCACACATTCAAGATGAGACCCGGACCCGGGTTCTGGCCGGATATCCGTCGGATGCTCCGGCGGATCCGGATGCCGGAAAGGCCTTCAAGATTGTCCGGTGGCCGGGTAATCCGGCCGGTTCGGTATTCGGAATGAGGGGAGGGAAAAATAACGCCGGATATACACCGGATACTCCGGCTATCCGGCGGAAATCCGGCGTATCCGGTGTATCGGCTCGAGTGTCGGACGAGGGGTTTTTAGAAAAAAAACCGATCGGATTTTATCCGATCGGTGCGGATAAAACAAAATATCCGTCGGTTCGGTCGTCGGAATGGCCTGAAGCCGCCGGATACCGGCCGGAGCACATCTTGAGCACACATAGATCGATACCAACAAAGATAACAAAATGATAATCAGGAGGATCAAAAATATCACAAGATCGCGAGAACAACATCAGTCGAGAGCGTACGCTAGAACAAACAGCACCGTCAGACCAATTTGGCCTGTCCAAATTTCAGAGCGCTTTAAGTGAGAGAAACACGATAAAGAAAGTAAAAGAAGACATTTGATTGACTCTCTTCCGATCATTATCAAAGTTGGTCTTGCACTCAGACCGCTCTGATGATGGCGCTTGATCGATGCTTTAACATGTGACAGCAGGTGACAGCGATCGAGGCTTTTTCACCCGGATCTCCCGTAGGTCCTTTCATATGCAACCCTTCCCCACTCCTACTCAACTTAAGTGAGAAAAATCATCCGAAGAGCTTGTAAGACTCTTATTTTGATATGTTCATACAGTCTAACCCGCGCAGATGCATAATTTGGGGAGACCGATTTTGGTATGCAATTGCACGGGTTATGCTTTTGGACCTATACCCTCAAAATGCATAAATTTATGCATTTATAGTGTGGGCTGTATTGTATAAGTTTATACAATAGTACGGGTATCATATTAGCTCATGTGACTCGATCGAGCAACAAGTTCGAAGCTTTCAACATGATTTTATTTAAAATACGTATAGAAAAGAACAAGGAAAATTTATTTCATAGGCACTCTTTTGTCAAGTACAACATGCGAATGAAAAAAAAAACATTCTTTTGCAGGACATGTCTCATCGGGTACGATGTGTGTAAAGAGAATCGAAGATGAACTGATGATCAGGTGTTAGATATAGTGACACGCTTAAAAAAATCAGTTATGGCGACTTGTTTTTTGTTACCAAAGAATAACTCGGACTCGAGCATCTCAGCATATTTTTGCAAGGAGTTGTCCAATTTCAGACCGGGAGCTGTATCAGTGCCCTCGATGTGAGCTAGGATGGTGTGAACAGCTGCTAGAGCATCAGCAGATGTGGGTATCGGTTGTGGTTCTTGATCATCTACATCGTCAGTGTCTTCGGAGGCATTGACTAGATCGAAAACGTCTTCAGCGGTTAAGGCGGCGAAAAGCTCGGGGGTTTCGTTTTCAGGATTCAACAGCTCGGAAAGAGACATTCGGTTCCGGCTAGAAAGAAGACCAACATCCTGAAGACGTTGTAAATCTTGTTCAAGCTCTAAACCATCCGGAATTGGGAAGTTGTCCCGATCAACATCAGGTAGCCTATTGTACAATCAAACAGACGGACATAGTCAGAACAATCTGAGATAGAGAGCAATATAGCAAGGAAAAGCAAGACTTACACAATCCCATCTTTGAAATCGATGATTCCAGAATGGACCCAACAGTTTTTGATTGTTTCGGGGGTAAGTGAATGCCAAGCAAATTTGGCAAGTCGTGCTGCAGTGAGGATGTCGATGTCGTAGACGTTCTTGGCAGTCGCATTGTCACCAAGGCGTCGGAAGGCGCGATTGAGAAATCTCTTGCGATAGTGACACTTGAAAGCATGAATGATGCCAGCATCAAGTGGCTGAACATGAGCAGTGAGATTTGGTTTGAAAAACTCAAGTCGGATGTTTGTGAGGAGGTTTGCTGGGACTGAGTGACCGGAGAAATTGTCAAGTAATAGAAGTATGTTTCTACCTTTGGCTCGGAGCTCACGATCCCACTTTGAAATCCACATCTCAAAGATGACGGAAGTCATCCATGAGGTCTTATTGGAATAGTAATCAATCCCGAGTTCAGATGGTGACTTTTTGTTGAAACATCGTGGTGATTTCCACCGGCCGATGATGGTGAGGTGACGCTTGTCGCTTCCGTCAGCATTGGTGACACATACAATAGTTAAACGAGCCTTTGTACCCTTCAAACCAGCAGTTGCATGGGTTGCTAGACCACGATCAGGAGGCATCCTGGATGTAACAAGATAGATAAACATACAAAAGAAGGATGAGGAATATAACAAACAATAGCAAAAAGAGAGACACATTAAAGAACCGTGAACTCACGCATAAAAAAGTCCTGTCTCGTCCATATTATAAACATCACCTGGTTTATACATAGCGGTAATCTCACGGACACGCTCTCGCTCAGCCTTCACGGAATCTGGACTGGCCGAGGCGGCCTCGCCATGTCGTTTGATTTCTCGGAGGTTGTGTCGGGCTTTGAAAGAATCGAGCCATCCATTTGTCAAGGTGAGCCAGTCTTTGCTCTTGATCTTTTCAAGTCGAGCAAATTCATTCCATTTCTCCCTGATCTGGTCCCCGGTCACAAACTGTCCACTCTTTTCGCACACGCGGATCCAGGTCACAAGCAGCTCCTCAATGTTGGGGAATTTGACTTCGGCTTTTCGCTTAGTTTGTCCGCTGACGGTGGTAGATGTGTCTCGAATCCGGTCTTCGTCCTTGAGCCATCGACTTATGTTAGGCTGACTAACTCCCATGTTGGGATACAATAATACAAAATGCTTGTATGTCTTCGTTTGACTTTTTCCGTTGGCGTGATACCAGTCAAGTACTTCAACACGTTGGCTGTAAGTGAGGCTTTGCTTCAAACTTGAGAGCTTGCGGTTGGATCTCTTAGATTGGACTGGTTTGGCGAGTTGAGATTGAACTTTAGATTTAGTCTTTTTATTGTCCATCTTTTTTTTGGTACCTTCAGAGATAAGAGATTGATAGGATGAAATGATACATTTTAAAGCGTCAAATTGATAAGAATGCATAAGACAGGGGGTCTTTTCTTGAAGGGCTAGAAAACTATCTACGACAAGTTGCTCTGTGATCAAGTTTCCGTTGTCATCGAGCCATTCTTCTTCTTCACGACTTAAAGTTTCCCCATTTTCTTGGCGAGTTTCGAGTTGATCAGCACGGTGTTGGTTGTTTCTTTTAAGTCTTTCAAGGCCTTTCTCAAGAAGATGGAGATCGTGTTCTTCTGAAACTAAGTCTGGTGTGAAATCAGCTGGTTTGAGTGGCGATGAAGCAAGATAAATTATATTTTGAATACGGGTGGCATGGATTGGAGCATCATGGTTGTATTTAAGTGGTTGGATGCCCAAAGAGGGTTCATCACTTTCAGCAGCAGACATGAGAAAAGAAGATGTACAGTGATCTCCGGAAGTTGAAGACCACGTAAAGTGGGTGATACAAATTTATTGGTCATCTCAGACTCGAAGCACCACTTTTGTTACTTTTTGTTGGTATCATCACCTCATCAGTGGGTTCAAACTATGCAATACTGCTTCCAACATCTGATTTTTTTTGCTTTGACCCTATGCATTATGCATTATACAATTAAAAACCCTCTCTGGCCCGCACCAGCTGGGTGGAGACCAACACCTATGCATTTTGGCTGGATATACATATGCGCGGGTATACAACAGCGCGGGTTAGACTGTAGTAGGATGTTTGTATGATCGGTCTGGTCAAGATCATCGAAATGTGATCTAGTCTTATGTCGCGCACTACATAGTTGTACTCAAAATGCATTAAAAACATAGACAGGATGGTTTCTATGTAGGCCAATGGGACGAATGTTTACGAAGAAGATAATTGAGGATAATTGTGTACTGCTCAGTCTAAACCTTTGGACTGAAACAGACTGAAACGTGGCGGTGAGTACAGGCTCATACATCCTATTCCCATTCCCGCGATTCCCAACCTCCGGCAGTCCTCCAATTCTCTGGGTAAGTCTCCCTCCCTTTAAACTCAGTGATCACTTCGGTTCCCTTTCATATGTAGGTCTGAATTCCTGGAGCCTAACAAGATTCCATTCAAGTTCAATAAGTTCAATCAGATGTCTACTTGAAGCGAATGGATAAAGGCTTTCAAGGCCACAGATTACAAAAATGAGCCAGTGGAAAACACACAAAGTGGGGCATTTGAAGTTGCAGAACACCAGAACACCAGAAACACACCAAAAAAAACCTTCTGGTGTTCTGGAAAAAGTCGTCTGAGAATTTCCATAACAATATTTGTGTACCCTGATTGAGCTGCAATCTTGATCAACCTGCCAACCTGCCGTGTCTGCGTTTTAGATATCCAAAACTGATGTAATGATATCGTAATCTACTAGAGATCACCAGTGTTAGCTGTTGTATTGCAAAGTAAATCTCTATAGATATTCTTGACGACCTTTTTCGTACTGTTGAAAAACTTTTAAATATCTTCAGCTTCATGAACTATGCTACCCAAAGTTCCACAAAAAAAAATCTCTCCTTTTACCTTTTGGTTTTCTCAAAGTTTAAACAATTTGCTTGTGCAAACATGTAAAAGATCAAACAATCAATTCCATTCAAAAAAACAAGAAAAAAGAAAACTACAAGATCTAAATCTCTATCACCATCAATATGTATTTGTTATACAAGCAAATCTATATAAACATTTGGAAGAAGAAAAAAAAAGGAAAACTGTAGATTTTTTGTTTTATGAGAATTGGGATGAAAGTTTATTTAATCAAAAAGAAACCTACCAAATGAACTTCAAAAACAAGAAAAAAATTGAAGAAGAAAAAACAAGCAAAAGAAAAAGAGTTTAAAGGTTTCATTCACTTGATTTCGAAGGATAATAAGCCGGAGGAACTGATGGATGATGGATTTGAATATCGATTCCTTCTTTTTCGATTTTTTCATCTATGAATTGAAGTTCATTCAAAGTACTAGATTGATGAAGTCCAAAAGGATGAACAAAACGACCATGTCCTAATCTTGCCAGTTTACTTTCTTCATCTCTAGTAATTTCCTGATCTGGTAAAGTTTTCAAATTTTTATACCTAATCAAACCAATCAAAGAATTCACAAATAATAATGAACCTGAAAGTAAAGGTAAATGAGTTAAGAATAAGATTTGTTCTTCGATTGGAATTAAATCTTGAGTTTGAGTTGAAAGTTGAGTGTTTAAGAATTGATTTTTGAAGTCTAAAAAGATCATAAATGTACCACTATAAACTGAAAAAGTGATTAAACTTGACATAAAATAACAAATCAAACTTCTTTTTATATTCTTAAGTTGATTTGAAGTTGATAAACTTATTCCCATTAAAATCAAGATCGAAACTAAAAAACATACCAGCATGTTATAATTAGGACAATTTATTCTAGGAAAGAGATCTGATGAATGAAAACTTACCGATCGGATACCATAAAAGAACAGTAGTTTGAGTGGCATTAATTTCTAATCCAGAAGTTTGATTAGGTGTTTTATGTTCATCAAACCGATGATTAAAAAGTTTAAATGAATAAGCTAATGAGATTGAAGTACAAGATTCATTTTGAATCTCATGAGTTTTCACATCAAGATCATAACTACAAACTCCCCAAAATCCAACATAAATCTCTTGTTGTAAATTCGAATCTCCTTTTTGATATAATGCATACCATAATCCTGATTTTGAAATTAATGGTACTGTTAACATTGGAGTTAATCTAAAAGAAAATTAAACATAGAAATCATGGACAAGTTAAAAACTTGATGGCTTGGATTTTTATATGTGAATGAGGAATTCTTTTTAACTTACAGAAACATTATGGAAAGAATTCCAAAAACTATCCCAAGAGATTTTGAGTATTTCATCGTTGCTTTATTTATCTTTATTTTCCTTTCTTGTCGTTAGATGTGTTGTTCTATTCGTAAGTTTATGTCCTAGAATGTATTGAGAAAGAAAAACAACGTAAATTGGATTTAAAAGATCAAAAATTGTACTCGTTATCTAAACTCTCATCATTGAAAAATTGAGAATGATAAATTGAAAAGATGCAAAGAAAAACCAACGTTAAGGTGAATGATTTCTCTGTGAGAATTCTCAAATCGTAAGAGATGGAAGAAGGAAAGGATAGGAAGGATATGGAAGTGATAAGTGATCAATCCTAGAAGCCTTCTTAAATCAAACTTATCCAACAAAAATAGATATCTGATAACGAAGGCTCAATGATGCCAAAAGACTTCGATGTTTAATAAGACATGGGTGGGAAAAAGGCGCATAGATGTTCAAAGTTCAAATGTAAAGGTCGAAGCTAGCTTGAACAGAAAGTTGAAACTCACACCCAAAATTCAAACCATGTCGTACAATCTCTAGTTCATTAAACCTTGCCAAATTTTGTCAGAAATTAGAATAACACTGAGTAATATTTTGCCAGGGAATGTTGGCCAGGCTTGATGAAATCTGCTGTGTCTGAATATTTTTAGCTCGATGTCGATTTTCAGTTCACTTTGAGCTGATAAATTGTAGTATTGCAGCGGTTTATAGCCGTGTAAACATTCGAATAAAAAGTTCAAGGATGATAAGAAAGATTCGAAGAAAACGATAAGATAAATCAACGTAATGATTGTTGAAAAAAGGTATTATACAATGAGATTGGATGAGATGAACAACTCGCTTCAAAGACTTCACGATCTCCAAAAATGAAAACACCTTCTACAATTTCCCAATCCAATCACACACAGCATACGTAGGTAGTACATACAAACGATCCAAAAAATGACCCCTCATGAGTCAAGATGAAGATGAAAAGAAGTGAGGTAAGAGGTGAGAGTTTTAAATGCCAGAGAATCTATCAGGCATGAGCACAGGGGCCAAGAGTGTCCAACTGTACATCACTAAACACACCCAACCACTTATGATCCTCATCCACATTGTCACCGTACTTCTACCAATCTTTACAGGCGTTGCAAGTTCGTCCGATTGGTGATCGTCATGCGCATGGGTGACAATATTCCTGATAGAACAATAGTTTTCATCATCCGTTAGCTTCGAAATGACACCTTTGATTAATCGCGGTCTCCACTTACCAATGTGTCAATAGCATCGCCACATACATCGTTGCTAGCACAAAGATGAAATGGAAAGACGAGTAGTGATACCGGACCTTGATGGTCTCATCATCCTTTTCATTCGACAGCCCTCCCTCGTCATCATGGTCATCCTCTTCCTCTTGTAAAGCACTCTCAGGTAAAGATCCTTCAGCAATGGCAGCTTGTAGGGCTTGAATTCGGAGTGGATCTTTCTTCTTGGGCTGCTTAGTGATTGGCCTAGAATGCTCTGGATCCGAGTCTTGAAGGGCAACGTATCCGGTATCTCCGTTATCGTCCATCATGCCCGTAAATTCAAATGAACGTGTACCCGCCCTAAAAGTAGTGTAAGCAACAGCGATGAGTGTCATGATGGCTCCAAGGACGACCATCGAAGTTTCGGTTCCTTCCTGAAGTTTGGTGAGTGGATTGCATCGGCTATCACCGTCGTCATGGTTTGCAACTGCGGAGGTGACAAGCTGAGTACAATAAAGTACAACAACTCCTGATTGAATGATACCGGAGCTAGGGTTGCACTCCCGCACAGCAGGATGAATAGATATAATCGTGACGATAAGACCAAGGACAAGGTTGAAGATGATAAAGAACCGATTGAGACCACATCCTTCCACGCCGAAAAACGACAGATCGATAATGCTGATTGCAACACTGATTAGATGCATAGAGAGCGTGACACCAATGAGCGTGTATCCCCATGCCTTTGAACGCCAGTCGAGTTTATCTGCAGTCGCCTCAATCTCTCGTAATACGTAATCTCCAAACACATAAGCAAAGTCGACCAGTAAAACGAGACCAAAGAAAATGAAAATTATCGATCCAAGCCAGGCCACATATCTCGAATAGAACATGAAGAAACCATTGGGGATGAAAAAGGTGGCGAGAACAAGTAAAATCCAAATCAAGACTTTCGGACCCCACCACCCGTTCTGAACTACAGCCATCTTCTGACGAGTGCTTGTGACGTTTACGAGGAGAATAGCCAATACAGCGTGAAAAAGCGTGAGGGCGAAACAGATTCGGTGAACTGCCAAGACTCCATAACAAGTGTCCGCTGTGCAACTAAAGGATTATGAATAAAGGTCAGTGGATGTGGTACAGAAGCAAAAAAACGAACAGATAGGTAAAGAAACGGACCTCATCTTGATGTAGTCATAACTCCAACTTTCTAATTTTCGTATCGCAAAGGGTGTTAACATAATCCATGCGAACAAACTATTTAAGATCAAAATAAGGCAATAGGCGACCCGAGTGGCAATCGATGATGAAAAGTTGCATGACTTGCAAAAAGCCGAAGCTGCTTGAGAAGTGCAAAAGAAGACGAGGCCACTGAGACAACTCAATCTGAGAGAACATGTAACAGTCAAAGAGAATGGTAAAGTTAGCATGATGTCTTTGCGATATAGAGGTTTTGAAAGTTTCTTGCCCAAGAGTTGAGACCAGTCCTCCAACAGTTCCAAGGAGAGGGATGGAGAATAAAACACCCATTGTTTTAATTGAGAATGTGGATTCAAAGTTAAGATGAAAGTTGAAAGCAAAGGGTGATAAGTCGAGGAAGGAGAGGAATTGACGTTCCTAGTTTTGGCTGGATTGCCTGGTGACTGTGAGAATTCACATCTGTGACATCTACATACTCACACATGACATATGCGTATGTGCACACGGTACAGCTTATCCTTGGCCCTATGATCAAATCCAGCCCAGTGGCAAAAAAGCACAAACAAATCCAGTGTGATTGCTGTCTTGGCCGAGCTTGGTTCCCGGTCTTTCCCGGTTCCGTATTGATCTCCACCCGCGCCGTCGATCACTCATGATCATGATCCAACAATTCAAATCCAAATTCAGCGAGGGCGCGGCGGCGAACACGCTCGTGAGGGGCTTTGTTGAGTTCAGGCCACTGATCTAAACTTAAACGAACTCCGAGCGATAACGTGGGACTTGTTAGAGCAAAAGCTCAGCATCGGAGATCCAACCACAAAGAAGGATGTATTGCGCATACCTGTTAGAGCAAAAGCTCAGCATCGGAGATCCAACCACAAAGAAGGATGTGGAAGGAGCCGGGAGCTGGAGCTTGACAGGTTATATACAGTCAACCCTCGATGTAAGCATAGAGATTGGCACAGATTTTCTCTTGCTTATAAGGTGATATGCATACATCGCAAGGCACTTTAGCTGGTGGGAGCAAAAATCAGCGCACAATTTTCAATGCTTAAAGCGTGATATGCATACATACTAGACGCTTACATCGAGGTTTGACGTACAAGATGAACTAGGTCTACTGTGCCGCAGTCGTGTACATACAGCTGGGCAGACCTCGGGCCATAACAGGACTAAGCTTAAGTAAGTCCCTCTTGCGCGGCCGCGTCCGCGCCCCTCAAAGCGTGGGACGATGTCCTACGATGTCATCTTGGCTCGTCTTGTTCTAGCTTGTTCTGTCTCACACTTGTCTCTTATGATGGATTGCTGTGAAGCAAAAAAGCCTTATACGAGAGCAATGGCGATATATTTAAGTAAGCCAGGCTGTGGCAGCGATTGGTCGCAACTCTCCTTCCTCCTGTACCCACTCGCGCCTTAGATTAGTTAGAATTATTATTTCTATTCGCTGCATTTGATTGATCATCCTACAAAAAACACTCGAATCACCCAGTCAATCTAAACGGTAATGATTTCCAACTCTATCCTTGTAGCCGGCGTCGTATATTTTCTTGCATTGTATGCTCAATCAGGCTTTGGCTTGACGGTCACTCGACCTGCTGAAGGAGACGTATGGGAGTCAGTGGATTTTGGTCTCATGAAGCTTGATTTCAGTCTTCCAGGAAATGCTGATATACTCACTTCTCAATTTTTGTTGATCTACAGTCCGTCGCTTCCATTGAATATACAATGGACAACTGTTTCGGGTGACCCACAGTTGGTCGATGTTGAGCTTACCAATATGGACCCAGCGTCAGCACTGCTTTTCCTTTCTGGAAAATTTAATGTCTTTGAAAGCCCGAATTCATCTTTGCGTACATGACCACAGGACATTTCCTGCGGGATTCAAACATGAAGTTCAAGAGGACTTATCGACCGCCACTTTGGCCGCTACTATCAGCGACATCCCAGGTCTCGTAAACGGTGGTGGTTATCGTGTGAATTTCGTCAAACCCGATGTAAGTCGCAGTCTCTCGATAAGTCTTTATTATTTGTCGTACAAGACTGATTAGGGGTTTGTTTTCAAAATTAGAGCGACGAGATTTTGGCTCAGTCCGCTCCTTTCACCATCACCGTCGGTGGTGGTCCAGGTGCAATGAATGGCCCGATGACGAACACTACTCTCTCTAATTCAACCATGGGGAACATGACCAACATGACTCATGACATGAATAACATGACTCATGACATGAACACCATGAATCACACAAACACTATCGGCGCAAATACCCAAACTCTTGCCGGTAATCATTCGTCAAACCCTATGAGTGCTGGAAATGTGCTTCAACCTATCCACATCATGGGATTGGTTTTATCTATGTGTACCAGTGTTCTTCTTTCCTGAGTCAAGTGTACCTGCAATATGATTTGTGGGTTAGCAGCTCAGAAGTAGTTCAAGCTTTCATTGGCTATGTTACCTTACGACCCTTACGGTTTGCCGAAGCTCACGATACCTCAAATCTACTACGCATAACGATCTCTGCTCTTCTTGTCTTGTCGCATCTCCAAAATCCTTTGCCTGTTGTTCCATCAGTTGTCAAATTATTCCAGTGTTCCATCGCAAAGATATTATCAAATTTAGTGGGTTACAGATTCATCAAGTTCCAAGAGTTGCACTTTACGCTCCGCGCACCAGCTAAGAGCTAAGATCACAAGCTCGTATCTGCATGGCAAAATGAGAACAAAAAGTAAATTGATGGCCCCATTTCCCACTTAGCTCTTGCTCAGAAAATCTGGTACCCATCATTATCTCACCTGACAACATGCAAACTCCTTGAAGTGACATTGTTCATGGGGAGTCTTGTTTGATTTTGGAATAATTTTTGAGCAAAACCAGGTGTGAGCAATGTGAATACAAGGATGACCAAGTTGATCATATTGATGCCGATATATGTGGCGGACAATATTCCACATGGTTTATTCATAGTTTTTGTGGTTGAACAGAGGACAGAAGCTGAGGGCAAGCTCTCACAATACTTGAAAACCTTAATTTTGTTCCTTGTGTTGGGCTCTTCTAGATATGGCGTGACCGCTTGTGATCAGAGGGTGTGAATAATCTGATTTTTGATGAAGTGTATTTCATGATACATCAACTTTCAAATGTCATCAGGATCCCACTGGAGCTCACAACCTCATGAAATGTATACACAGTAAATGAAAAAAACTACTGGTGATGAGGTTGACCTGTGAGCATGTTTATTTCTTGATCTGAATTGCTCATTTTTAGTTAATGCTATTGCACCTTGATTGTCTAAATGTAACCTCAGCAAATCCTTTTGCTTGACAGCTAGATTCTTCAACAAATGTGAAACCCAGACAATACCATGTCCTCCCTCATGAGCTGATGTATACATATTCCACTTCTGTTGTCAAAGTTGCCACATTTTCCTGCTTTTTACTCTTTAAATTCACCGTGCTTCCTCCCAGCATAGTACAATATCTGCCTGTTGACCTGCTAGTATAACAATGAGACACAAAATCTGCATCCGCATATCCTTTAAGCTCTGAATCTTTACCACCCCAAAAAATACCAACACAACTTGTACCTTTTAAGCATTTCAAAACTTGTTTGAAAGCCTGCCAGTGAAGAATTGATGGGTTATTTGAATCTTGAGATGACTGACTGACTGTAAATGAAATGTCTGTTTGTGTTGGATTGTTCAAATACATTACTTTTCCAACTCCATGCCTGTGTCATCTAAAATCCTGAATTCCTTCATCTCTTCCTTGGTTCCTAGGACTGACTAGCTCTCAGGAATCATTGGGCAACCCACTGATTCACAATCCAACATCTTGAATCTGTCTAATAAATCATGAATGTACTGATATTTAGTTAATGTGATAGTTCTAGTGTGTCAATCTCTTGTAACCTTCATTCCTGAAATGTATTTGTAATCCACATCTTCATCCATCTGAAATGTTTCAGTTATCAATTGTCAAAAATGTGCAAAATTGTCACTAGCTACTGTCATATCATTCACATTCACATGAACAATACAATAAATCTGGGATCTGATCAGGACACAAGCAGTGAAATGGATTTCACAAACACTTGTAAACAATTGCATCACACCTTAATACTTAGGTGCTTGCTTGAGACCATATAGAGCTTGATTCAATTTTAAAACCAACCTTGCAGTTGCACCATCAATTTCTAAAACTCTTGGTATCTTCATATAAACCACTTCTTCTAGGCTGTCATTGAGAAAAGCTGCCACAGTATCCATCTGAAGCAGCTTGAAATCTTCAGCAGCTGCCATCACATCCAAAGTACATAAAATTACCAGATTTCCTGTTTGTGCAAAGGTTTCTTGAAATCTTCACCATATTCTGGTGAAAAGCTTTTAGAACATAAATGTTCTTAGAATTTGATCAGTTCTCCATCTCCACCCTTCTTCTTTTCACAAATCCATGCAGTACCACTTCCATTCTTACCAGCTGGTAACTCCACAACATCTCAAACTTTTTGTCATCCCATGTTCACTGATCCATGATCTATTGCCTGAATCCAATCAAATTCATTATCAGATTACAAGGCTTGAAGAAAAGGTTTAGGATACATTTTCAGCAACTCTAGTCTAAACCCTTCTGGAATATTTTGGGCTTGTCTTAGAACCAAATAAGGACTGATTGTGTTGATTTTTGGATTGATTGGTTCTGCAGAGAGAGTTGGTGATTGACAAGTTTGACATGCAAGAGCACACTGAGCTGCAGGAGTACAACACTGTTGACCTCCACATGCACAATGCCGCTTTGATCCTTCTGGTATGATATTCGTGAGGTCAATGTTCAAAGAAATATGTTAAATGTCAGGTACATTCAATGAAATTCAGTCCCATCCATGTTTTTGCCGCACCACAGCTACACCTGGCAATAATTGTTGTTATAGCACTGATTGCTATAGTGGTGTCTGTGGCAGAGTATCAATTTCTGGATCTGGAAGTTCAGGTGGAGTTCTGATTTGCATGGGAATGGCAGCTGGAGGAAGTTCCATTACTGGAGGTGTTAAAACACCTTTTTCCACAGGCAAAGTTGAAACTGGTGTGAAATCAGGTAAAAGATCAGGTGTAGGAGAAGATATGGGACTAAGAGGAAGATATGCATTTGCACCATCAAAAAGCTCGAGAAGTATTTCATCTTGCTTGACCTCTTTACCAATCCCAGGACATGGATTGACACCAAATGTGATGCCATTACAACTGTTTCTCTGTTCTCCAAACTTGTGCACATTTTCTTTGATACCTAATTGATACCCAAAAGAATGCCTTCATAAGAAGTATCATCAAACTTTTTTCAGAATTTCTTTGGTGTAAAAATGTAAGCAGGACAACCAATGGGTTTCAAACAAGAGAGATCACACTGCTGTCCAAACCATGATTCATAAGGCATTTGTTTTTTCCTCTTCTTGCCATAGTTGTTACATTCTCTAGAAAAATAGAAGTTCAAACGGCTTCCCTCCAGAATGAATCAGGCAAATGGGCTTGCTGTTCATCAATTGATCAGCCAAACCCATATCCTATAGTCTAAGGGATCGTAGAATTTTGCGATCTTCGATTTACAGACATTAATCACCGGAAATCGTGTTGTATGTAAAAGTCTTGTATCCCAGGGCGGTCTTTAATTTTACATACAATATTTTTAAAAAAATGTTCGTTCACACAAACGTCGGAAATGATACAGCTGAAAATTGTATCACCGGATACAGTTTGTTGATTTTTCCGAACAAAAGTTTCCGAAGAAAGATGTTTGGACCAAATAATGATTGGGAATATCATCCCAATCCAGCAAGATTCGATTTTTCCAACTATTCTTTCGCAGGCATCTATCATTGTTGCACAACATACACCGTCAAAGACTAAAATCGGCCGGCAATCAGCAAATTTGCAATCGTCGTTTTCCAATCATAACATAGATTGATGGCCTATCATGGAACAATGCCAACTATTGAACAGTTGAAGGATGGAATCCTGATGAACTATCATGGACACTATCATGGAAACATCAAAGTCGCAATAGACTCAAGGTCACCTTGAATTCAAAGGAACATTATATGAAGTGTTATCACTTTTACTTCATTCATTCACTTCGTTGCCGAAATAATCCAATAATCCACAAGTTGCTTTGTTGCTTTCAATCTCCATAAGCCAATTAATTCTTTCATTTACCGATTTGCTTTTAATTTCTTAGATAATATTCCTTTTTATCTATCTACTTTTAATTTTACTTTTACTTTTAATTCTTATTACTTTTACCTTGATCAACTTTAATTCATAGCATTTACTTTACTTTTAATTTTAATCCTTCAACATCAACATGAGCTCTTACTCCGACTTCGAAGAACAAGAAGACGACACTTACCAGCCCTATCAAGACGGCTACGAAGACAAGGTAGCTGACTCTGAGGAAGAGCAAGACCTCCCGCTTCCTAAGGCGGCGTCACAAAACTCAAAATCCACAACCCAATCCAACGGTTCTTCCACCATCAACTTGTCAAACAAATCGAATAAACCTGGCAAGAAAGGCAAGAAAACTTTTTCTCTGCCGCAGGACCGCGCCTCTTTCACCACTTTCATCGACGACGACACTACTGTGGACGACAAGGGTTATCCCCTTCTGCCAAATGGGAACACCGTCTTTGTACGGCAACCAGACCAGAAACTCGTGAATTGGGGAACCTTCCAATTCACGTATACCACTTCTGGCGGCGGTACAGGCAAAGGCTCAGACTGGCGAACCATACGATTTACGTGTTTAGGAGTGTTCATCTGCAATGATCTGGATTGTCGATACCGTGGCTCACCCCCTACCTCCACCAATAAGCGACTTGAATGGATTAGTGAGTGAGTATAATGCATACCACTTTCTTTTCTCTTTATTCATGTTCCTGACTCGCTGTTACGTTATGATCTCTTAGGCATCGGAAGTGCCCAGCGGCTCGGTGTCCTGGTGTTCTTCAATACCTCTCGTGTAAGAACACCATATGCCGCTTGGATGAGCATATACCCAGTGGTTGGGGTATAATTCGCCACTCAGGCATCCATAACCACCCATGGCCTCGCCGTCCCAAACCTGACAAGCTTTCGCTTGGAAAACTTGGCAAAAAGGTTGTTGACAATCCAGATGTGGGACCGCTGCGACTCAAGGTATGTCCATTCAACAACTAAATCTAATTGTTCAGGTTCTAACACTGACTATCCCTTTTAATGCATTAGGTGGGACGCGCCCCAGCTGGTAAACAAGAGATTGTCACAGCCACAAGCATTCACCCGGCTTTTGGGAACCTTCATAGGACTGGATATTATCGCCGCAAGCTGCTCGTGGCTGCTGGCGTGATTCCTGAAAAGAAAATTCCTGGGGCTGGAGACAGTTTCATTTTAGACATGATTCACTGGTCTAAGTGAGTGTATTCGGTTTCAACTTATTTTATTTTATTTCTTCCAATTCTTACTTGGTCTTTGCATCTTTAGGCGTGGTCTAAGGATGATATCGTGCTCCTTTATGCCAAAGGACACTCATATGACGTTTCAAACCAATTGGATGGCTGGCCAATTACTGAGCCGCGATGAGGACGACAGCATATATAGAGGCGGACTACTCTCCGATGTTACTTACAAGTTTTTTGCAAATGGATATTTGCTCACCACTTCAATGTATAACAACGTCTTAAACCGATGGATTCCCATTCAACTTACATGGTTGAATGGTCTCACAGAAGAACATTATGCCGCCCATTTCACTACTCTGATGCGACAAATGGAAGATGCTCGACTTGCCTCTCATATCACTAATGAGGAACGCGACATCCTTGTGCGTCAGGTCGTGGATTTCTCAGTTGCTCAAAAGAATGGATTCGTCATGGCATACATGGATGTGTTTCAAGAGCACGATCGTCAGGTGGCCCTATCCAAGCTTAAAGCATGTCATGAACATTTTAGAGCTCAGGTAACCCGTGTCAAGCGAAATCGCGTCATAATACCTGCGGATGACGAGGTATGCATTTCATCTATATGTTTATTACAATCACTTTGATTTTATTCTAATTATGTTCTGATTATGGTATTAATAGGGTACTTTTTCAAAGGCTGCTCTGGGTTTGTTGGATTTGGACCGGCCTGGAGGAATGTCATTCGATGAAAAAATAACCAAGCTTCGCAAGGAATGGCCGAAAGCCAAGAAGTGGATTGAATGGTGGCAAGCAGCCGACATTCAGTCGATGCTTTTTAGATCAAGACCTCGTCAGATTGATGATGACGGGCTCTGCGACGATTTGCCTGCTACAACAAATGCGCAGGAGTCTATGCATCGTGTTTATTACATGATCTCGTAAGTCATTCTATCTATGTTTATCTATATTTTCTTATTTATTCATGTTCTTCTTTTATTTCATGATTTCCTCATTCCAGCGAAGGTAACTGCACTGTGCAAATTGGCCTAGTCCAACTCTACGCGCTGGTGGGGAGTCTCGAAAGAGACTATGATGATTTATGCAAGGGTGTTCCAATCGAGTACGGTGGCGAAGCTAAAAACTACAAGAAGGTAGCCCAACTTTTGGGCTGGTCTAAGAAAATGCGAAAACCACGAGACGTCAAGAACGACGGCCGCCCACCAGATACCACTGATGAATTACTCGGCCGTCCGAAAAAGCTAGGAAGGCCTAAAGGCGCTGTCAATGTGGATCGCCATCCGGTTACCACATATCAAGGCTTTGTGGCATCTACAACCCCAGGGCGGCAGTTTCGATGTTGGCTTGATGCCATGACGGAATCCCTTTACGCAGTGCATACCCCACTCTGGTACCACAGGTCGAAGGGCAAATCCGTTCACATATATGCGAAGCTGATGAAGTTTTTTTCTGCAAGATCAACCTGTGAAATGACAAACGTCGGCAGTATCAGATCAATATTATCTATCGCTCAGAACACTCTCCACGCCGCCATTCAAAAAAGATGTCCGGGTAATTTCAATGACGACTGTTACTCTTCAGCTGACCAATACTTTGAGGGTATATTTGATCTCGAAACTCGACCCAAAAGCCCCTCTTCACCAGCTATGACTCAGACATTGTTTCGTGTCAACATTAAAAATAAATTAGTGTGCTCCAACCACAAATCACACATACTTAACGAGTCAAACCATCGTAATTCAATTACTCTTAGTCATGAACGATTTGGAGGTCAATTTTCTTACTCAGATATTCCAGCACTTCTCCAGCAATGGACTTCGCCGTCTGGCCTTCAGCGAGTTTCAGCACGACACTGTTGCACCTGCAGAGGCCAAAAGGACGAAGGCCAATCAAATCCACCATACTTAGAACGATCTCAACTACACTTGGACCCTCCACCCCCGCATTTACATATTAACCTGGATATTGCTTACTTGTTGGGTACTCGGCGTGAGGAAGCAATACGGATGATGGCTGAAGCTAACCTTCCTTATGAATTAACAATTCAAGGCGTCAAGTATTTGATGAAGGCTCGTGGATTTGGGGGTCAGGTCATTATTGGTGTAAAGTCGTCCAAACTGTCGGCGCCCTCACTGGTGTTTGGCTTAACAACGACCTGGTCAATGCCGGTGTTGCAACCTTGGTATCTAGCAATCTCAAATCCATCGGAGGCACGGCACCGAATACGACGTGGGCTATGTACTCCCGCGAACCAACTGCTGAAGAATCAAAAGTAATCAAAAAATCGAAAGCCATCATTTATAAAGCAATTGGCCATAAGGTAAAAGGAGAAGGTTCATCTGGAGAAAAGGAGAAGTACATTGGCGCCGTCGCACCAGGAACTGAAAATACAAATACTTCTACACAATTGGAAGAATGTTTTGACTTTGCTTTGGATGGCGAAGCAGGCAAAGGCAAGGACGAGAAAGATTATTCCCAACAATTGGAAGAGTGCTTTGGCACTGAGGAAGAAGGTGAACAACCGTGATTCTCATGTGAAAATTGTTTGCAACATTAACATTATTGTCTTTTTATTTTTGTTTAGCACACGATCCAAAAGATTATTCCCAACAATTGGAAGAGTGCTTTGGAATATTGGATGAGGAAGAAGGTGAGCAACATCATCGCCTGTCTTGTAAAATTCTTTAGAAACATTAACATTATTTCATTTTTATCTTTGTGTAGCACGCGAGACAGGTTCTTTATTTGATGATATCATGTCTCCAAAAGAATTGGAAGACATGATTGCTTTTGGTATGGATAAATCAGATACTGATGGAGAAGAGGATATTCCATTGGTCACGCTCTCCCCCAAAAAAGGTGAGTAGTGTCTCTTCTTTTTACACTTCTAAATTAAATTTCTAATTTTATGTTTCTTCCTCTCAGCCCCACCCGAGACAAAGACGGTGGGCGAAGCAGACCAAGAGCAGTGGGAGTTAGTAGAAGAAGAAGAAGTGATTCAAGAAGAAGTGATTCAACGTGAGTTGAAATCATCAGGTTTCCAAATCAAAAGACTGACATTGTGCTTGCTCGTGCTCTATATTGAGATAACATTGCAATAGCCAACATCCCGATTAGGAAGTATAACCACCATTCCGAATTGGTCATGGTATCCAACAACTCCTAACTCCTTCTCTTCGTTATAGTCATATGTTTTATATTTGTCCCAAAGCAGTGAATGAGAGTCGCAATCCTGATGAGATATTATTAACCTATGTATCGGAAAGTTAGCTATATAAAAGACCGTTGTTTGTGTGCAGTAATTGTTTCCTCACTCAAACTCTTATCTTGTGTCTTTTTTCATTCCGTGCTACCTTCCAACAGGTGCATATCTCACTTTCATCACTCATTAGTGATAGTAGCCTCAGCGCTCTTTTGACATCACTAATTCGTGATCCTTTACCAGGTGCATATCTCACTTTCATCACTCATTAGTGATAGTAGCCTCAGCGCTCTTTTGACATCACTAATTCGTGACCCTTTACCAGTCACGCGCCCATTCCTTACTTTATTACTCTATCTACCTTCAGCAAGTGTGAAAAAAATTAAGCTCAAGCTGAAAGGTTTCAATGTGACCAAGTCAAACATGTTACCAAATAACAAGGAAACTGATGATGTCACAGCTGCAGAGCCTATTCCATTGCGCAAGTCAAAGCGCAAGAGGAGGACATAGTTGATTTATTTCTTGCTTGTATCTTTTCCATTTTAATTATTTTATTTTTCACCGTCTTTCATTAATTGGAATTTGTTCACCGTCTTTCATTAATTGGAATTTGTCTCTTGCTTACTTTTTTTTTACTCTCACTTCTTATTTGTTTTACTCTCACATTCATTGTCATCTTTGTGAACTTCTTATTATTTTCATTTCGCAGTCTTTCATTAATACTCTTGCTTAACTTTTGTAGTCTCTCATTAAAAAAGTTGTTCGTGAAATTGGAATTTGGCAGGGTGGAGTTTGACTTTTGCGACGCTTCTGGTGTCACGGTCCTTAATGTTCGTTAGGGAATGATCGTGAAAGTCACGATCCCCCCTTCAAAATGTACTTTTGTGATGAAAACTTTTCACAGAGTAAAAAGTCCGCAAAAGAAGCACCGTGAAAGTCAATAAACGGACGTCTGTTGACTACTTTTCCGGTCGGGGGTCAAAACGCAAAAAAACGCTCCAACGGAGCTCGCACAATCGGGGGTGAGACGTCGGGGGCCTCCAGATTTCCATCCGGACCCCCCACATCTGCGAGGTCTATAGGGGCTCCCAATATCACGTGCCATTGCTTCCACGTGACCGATATAGTCACGTCTCAAACCGCACTCGAAACAAGATGATATGGTACAAGCATACCATATCACTCAATCGAGTTCTGGCCCCTGACTTCAAGTGCACCGCTGTGGACACCTGTTTTTTTGACCCCCTACATCCACAAAATCAGGATCGGGGGTCTGTTCCAGGGCTCGCAAAGTAGGTGGACCGTTGTGGATGCTCTAACGTCTGTAAAACGAAGATCGTAAAAATCTCGGGCCCCATAGTCTAAGGTGGCCAAGAAACACCAAATGTGCCATAACCTCAAAATGAAAAAATTACACTTGAAACTCACCCTAAAATCCCCACCAAATGTATACAAACCCAGACCGACACCCAGGGGTCTTTAGTCATCACTTCAGGAGTCCACATGGCAGCCAGCTTAATCTACAAGTGACTTCATCTTTTCTTCAGATCAATCATAGCTGCCACAAATGCCGCTCTGTTATCATTGTGGTTACCTTATCTTGATCTAAAGAAACATCATTGTCTTGAATAAGAGTGTTGCATTTATCCAATGAATACAAGTCAACAGCAACATGATGATTATAAAAACTTGATCATTCCTTCAGATCATCAATCAAAGCTACCATAAATGTTACTTTCAAAGTGTTTAAGTTACTATTCTGTTGTAGTTTCAAGTGAAATCATTATTTTGAATAACCACATTGTCTATATTAATCAAATTGAATATCATGCTGCTTGTGAAAAGCATGCTCTGATAAAAGACAACTTGAGTAGATCAGACTCATGGGTAGACTAATTACAATTCTTTTACAAGGGTCACTGTAATAATTGCTTCACTGGGATCTGGAAGGACTGATAAAATATAATTGATCTGCAAACAGATGTGAAACTGAAAAGAAAGATGGATGGAATAAATTCAAAGGATTGTCCTTCAAGTTGGGTCGGGAGTTCGGCGCAGGGCTCTCAGGGCGATTCTCAAGTGTATTGTCGCATTTTGAGGTTTATGGAGGTTTATGGAGCATTTGGCATTTCTCGGCCGCAGTCTGCCCACGAACCGTCCGGCTTTTCATCTGGATCATTGGTTGTATCAATCATGATTCGTCCCCTTCCGCCACCCGATCTCTCCACGAAGGTTTTCTCGATCACGCAAAGCTACAACACTTGATCAAAGCACGGTCAGATTGGGCGGTATTCTCAATGTTTTACAAAGCCTTGGTTTTCCCAGCACTCGATTGGGTCCTATTTCAAATGGCCCGGTGCTTGTGCTCTGACTCGTGAGGCCTCGAGCCACATAATCTCCCATGAAGATGAAATGATCAAAAAGTTGATCGTGCCTCAGACATTCGTTGCCCGGGAGATGATCACTGACGTTCATCTTTGGTTTGTCTTGGTCTGGTCTTTCATGTTATGTACTTTGGCCAAAGTGAACCACAGGTGATGAGGATACCAGTGAATTAATTGACCACAAGCTATATGAAGAGGGCTCTCAGAAACCACCTCCCCATTTCACTTTCAACACATTTTCCAACTACCGTATCATTAAATATCAAAGCTATCCTACTAACTCCTCAAGGACTCGACGCCATCGCACATCTACAGCACAATGCTTTCAAACTCAATGCTCGCAGCCTCTCTCGTGTATTTTATTGCCTTTTATGCTCAACCAATTCTTGGTTTAACCGTCACCAGCCCTGCTGGAGGGGATTTGTGGAAGTCAGTAATTGTTTCGCGACTTCGCCGTAGCTCTAAATGACACTTATGCAAGCCTAACCCAACTTGAACCTTACATACTTGCCCTTCTGCAATAGCCCATCGTCACCATTGAAGGTCCAATGGTCTTCCGTTTCAACTGACCCATCGACCTTTGATGTAAAGATTAGCAACCAGGATGCCAAGTTAGCATTTCTCATCCCTGCCCAAGTCGAGATCATCGCCTTGAAACCAGCTAACACATACAAATACAACAGTACGTTCCCCACTGGATTTTCGCAAGATCTTAAAAAGGGTGTTTCTGCCTCCGATGGATCCCTCAGTATTAGTGACATCACAGGTCTCAAAGACGGTCCGGGCTACACCGTGAACTTGATTTCAGGCAGCGTGAGCCAATCTTCTCCCTATTCCGCTCACAAAAGTGCTCACGACTTATGCTGTGTTTTTGTGACAGAACGGCGCTATTTTGGCTCAGTCTCAACCCTTCAATGTGTCCACCAGTGGTACATCTCAGGGCTCTTCTGCTGCTAACAGCAGTGATTCATCTGTTAAAGGCTCATCTAACGCCACTACCTCGAACGCTACCACCTTAGGTTCCGTCAGTTCGACCACGGCGTCAAACGTATCCGAACATGTGAATGCCACTGGCACCACTTCCAGTTCTCAAAACCACTCCTCTACTGATTCTTCCAGCAAGCCTACCAGTGATGGTAACATGCTTCACCCCGGCCATATGATGGGCTTGGTACTACTCGTTTCCATCACCATGATTATTTAAGCAAGTTCAACTCAAAGATGCATAGGATGAATTTCCAAAGAAATTGATCGAGTTCTCCTTCAGCCTTTGTGCACATCTGCTCACAAATCCCCACAGTCTTCAAATGCTACTCGACTGTTTTTAAACTTGAGCAACGTCCTGTTGCGTTATTGCTGTTTTTTTTCTATTTTTACGATGTTGCATTTCCCTGTTCTATCATCTTATATATTTCATGACACGCGGAATGCATGATGGTTTGACGAGTATCACCTGTAGTACCACATGAGGCATCTGAAGGACCGCGGGCGTTATCAAAGACTGGAGGCTGAGGCTGAGGCTGCTCCTCATTGGCGCGCCGAATGCCTTTCCATCTGACGGTGACCACGTGGCGCGCACACGGGTCTGCAACTCCACCTGCCTCTCCAGGTTCAATTTGCTCGCATGACAAAAGACACTCCGGCCTGTTCATTGACCTCGCCACATCTTGTTTGACATTGAACAAAATTCCGTCACTGCTCTTTATCGTATTTTCAGCACAAGCCCAACAGGCTTCTACTGGCCTCATTCAAAGTTATCCCACCTCAACGGGTGATGTGTCTTATCCATCACCGTAAGTCATTTATTGAGGGATTCATTGGCTTGACGCCTTCAGCATGTCCCATCTATTGCTTCTTAGGAAGCGCTTATTTCGGGATTGAATCAGTGCTACTCATGCTTGTAAATCATGTTGTGTTTTGGGCTTTACACTCATCTTGACATGCTATCCTGGACTCCGTCGCATATCAATTGCTTATATCCTGACCATTCCTCACACATTGAATTCCGGTGAATTATCAGTATTCTGTGAAATCACACTGAACCAGCACGTACCATGTAGAGGCATGAGTTGATCGTTCAGATATGCCTGCCCGCTCTGGTCCAAGTGAACACATCGGCAGCACGCGTGGTACCTATACTTCAACGTCCTCTCATTCCAGTCGGATCTATAGTTACTGGTCAATTCACCGGAGCGATATCAATCGCGGGCTTTTTCGAGGATTGGAATTAATCCAAAGTCTTGGCGTCTTGAGACGCGACTTTTAGATGCATTTGTCTGCTACAATCCGACTTGCCTTATATGGAGGATATGGTCATCTTGGTTTTTGTTCACACACAGAGAGAGCCTTGCTTTCGAATCGTTTACCATTGAGCGCTTACTTGAGGACGAGTTGTTTCTGAGAAGCGATCACCACGCTCCCAAGTGTCAATGCGGTCTTCGAGACAATGGATCCAGATTTCTGTCTCGAACTTCTTGGCCATGTCATCAATACAAAATGCTGAACCATTGTCCTCATTCATTGCTGAACAGAGCAAAAGTACGCGACGCTTTTGGAAATGATAGCTTTTCCAAAAACAACTCGGTTTTCTTTGTATACGAAGTCTTGCTGCTTTCGTGAAAAGACGATTGACTTCAGTTCACAATTGTTCAAAACATCTTTAGTATAATGTCAAAAGCAAAAGCTCAACGAAAACAAAAAAAGATCACATTATGAACCAATCAATTGAGGGTGATGGTCAGGATACATAAACTTTTGATCATCTTGCCTTCACCGTCTCGAATCATCATCATTTGTTTCTTTATCTTTCTTCGTACATATTGTTCTCAATCGAAACTCTCGATCTTTCCTTCAACAAAAAGAACCACAATCGTTACTATCTTTGCAAACCAACTTTGTCAAACTCATCGCAAGTCTATCGTTTAAATCTTAACAGTTCTGAGAACTGTCGCCCTCATATCATTTCCAATACCGGAATCCACCTTTCTATTTTCCTTCAACACTTGGATCTTGCGAGTTCAAAGACCGTAGAACCATTTACCAAGCAAACTCATATCGTCCACATCAACCCATCGATTTTCAAATAGCAAGCTCAACCATGAATGGTACTTCCAATCCTTACCTAGCTGGTGCTGATTACTTGTAAGTGAAGTTTTAGATCTACCAAGATTCCTGTCTGAAGGTCGAGGTATCTTATATGTTACTCTGAACTAATCTTACTCCTTTCATAGCCCTGATAGCAACAGGACCACCAGCCAAGAATGGTTGATGAATCTCTTTCCTGGTCTTCCTCAGGCCCCCGAGATCGCACCAAACCACCATTTCCCTGGATTTCAAGACTTTCAATTATCCAACAACTCGTTTGAACAACATACCAACACCGTACAGCCTAACCAATCCACTTTTGGGCTTTCATCCCCTCCGGAGCCAAGCTCAATGGACCATTCCATGGCCACCTCACTTTCCAATGACGGCCCACCGGCCCTCAGAACCCGTTCTTCAACCTCTGCCGCCGTGAAGAGAAGAATGTCTAGTCGGATCACCAAGCCTACCCCATCTAGCAGTATCACACGCAAGGCAAGCAAAGGCTCAAGAGCTGGTCTTGATTCAGATGAAAAAGTCGAAGTTATCCCTCGAAGGTTTTATCCTCCTAGTGGAAATAGAAAACAACATCGAAGTGGATTTAGGCAAGTTCCAGGACCAGATGGGATTGTAAAAAAAGGAAGACCTTCTAAGAAGGAATATGCGCAAGGTGGAGTCGACATTGATATGTATCATCATAAGAAGATTCTTCTTCCCGAAAACAAGGAAGCACCCGTGGTAAAAAAGCAAAAATCAAAGTCAAGGTCAGGTTCCACCAGGAAATCTAATGCTGATCACAGTAGCTCACCATCTACATCAGAAGCTCAACCTCAAGAAGCTCAACCCCAAGAGCCTACTCAGAGTCAGGCTACTGATCTAGGTGGCTGGCCTACCGTTGCTGATCTTGACCCCCATTTGAGGTTCTCACATACGCCCCAGCCTGCTTTTCAAGGATGGAATGGAGGACCTCACAGCTTAGATAACATGGCATATCTCAATCTCGCTACTTCTGGAACCACCTTTCAGCCTACCGGACCTTATGGACAACAAGACCCTTCGCATCTTTCAGTTCCCTACCACAATCCCCACAGTTCGAGCACCTCTTTACCCATGATGGAATCACTATCTCATGCGATACAACCGGATTTATCTTCTTACTCGTTCAACCACGGATCTTTACCGTTATCAAATCAAGCTTCTTCAGTCGGACACTATACTGGAGTGGAATCAGTTTCGATGGGTTTCTCACCCGCACATAGTAGTATTGGAGCTATGGAATACGGATCCGCTCCAATGTCTTACCAAAACTCTTATCAAAACTCGTCTGGGGAACCTGATCCGATGATGAATATGAGTAATCAACCTGCTGCCCCCGATTTCCTTCAATATCATATGCCACCACTCGATCAGTATGGAAACGTGATTGGTTTTGAAAACAATAACCACAATACCAATAACAACATGTCTTACAATGATCCGTTTTCTCAATTTCCATATCAACAATGAAGGAATCTCTGCGCAAAGAAGTCAGCAGTAACTGAGTGAAATATAATCCCGGTCTTGTGTTGGTTTTTTTACATCTTGTTTTCATTTTTTCTTTTCTTTTCTTTGGAATGTCTTTATCCTGTTGTTTGAAACATAACCCTACTATTTGATTATCACTGCATATTTCTCATTAAGTTGTTGTCACTATTAGCTTGTAGTTTCAGCATTTCTTTCTTTTTCAATCTTGATCAATTTGTAAATATGCATATAATCATCTTCTAAAACTCTAAGTCTCCCATACAATTGTTAATGTGGGTCTCAACCCAGTGAGTACTTGAGTGCTTGACTTATATGTGAGAGAAAAGTAAGTTGATTCAATTGAGGGAATCTCTGCTTATAGACCTAGGTGTCGGGATTTTTCTACTTCCTAACACCTTGAACATCATTGAAGGAGTGATGCGCACATGATATTCCAATGATATTTTTTCACCGTAGACTAATCAAGAAATGAGACATCTCCAATCGAGATAATGCACAAAGATCATGACGAATCCAGTATACTTCTCACATCTCTTCTCAAGAGCTTATTGGATTGTTCCTAGGGAGGCTCGAAACCTGGTATACAAAAAAAAGGTATATATAAGCAGATATGGCGAACTTCGACATGTGCACTGTCCGGTCTCAAATTCGAACGTCCCCCTCGCCTTTTACTAGGGAGACCCGGGGATCGGGCAGAAACTGCACTTGTCCTATCTTTCACAACCCTCATGGGGTTACATTTTTGCGCCGAGGGAGATCCAAGGGCTCCCTCGAAATTAGAAGTTGATCACTTCCATGCTGAGATTTTAGCTAAAAAGGGTAAGACGAAATTGGAAATGATCAAAACGAGGAAAGGATGGAATTGTCACCAGGGATCCATATGAAACCAAGGGGGACCGAATGAAACCGTCATTCGATCAAGAGTACCACCATCCTGATTGTTTTATTTTCGATCGTTACTACAACTCAACATCAACTTCCTGAAAATGCCTTTGACGCGTTCTTCACGTCGTCTTGCTGCCACGACCTTGACGAGCCACAAGTCTCCTACTCTTCAATCAAATCAGCTCGAAACATCACCCAAAGATCAACCAGAAATCAAACGACCTAATCCCCCCAAGAAACCAAAGTACAACCACCCAATCACGCCTACAGAAACCTTACCCAAACCATTAAGCAGTCATCAAGATACGACTCCCAGTAGTCCATTCGATTTAGAAGATGCAAAATCTCATCTCATCAAAGTCGATCGACGATTCAAGTTACTTTTTGAAAGTTTACCTTGCAAACCATTCGAATCATCACAACTGAATGCTAAACCTGAACCATTTCAAAGTTTATGTAAGAGTATATTAGGTCAACAAGTCAGTTGGTTAGCTGCTAGATCTATCACTCATAAGTTTGTAAGACTGTACGTTTGATTTTATCATCTCTTACCCTTTTCCGATATCATCATTGCAGACACTCTAGAATTGACTTATCTGTTTGGATAAACGTTATGGAACAGTTTCTTTCCCGAGTTGCCCGAGAAGGCCGAGTTGAGTGCAATTTGATATGGTTTCCTATGATTCCTTACGCTCCTGCATCATTTCTAACGCGACGCTAATTAATTTATACGATCAGTGACTTAGATCCATCGGACTCATCCTTTCCGACACCATCACAAGTATCAACATGTTCAATGGAACGATTAAGGAGTGCGGGCGCGAGTCAACGGAAAGCAGAGTATCTCTTAGACCTCTCTAATCGTTTCGTAAATGGTCAATTATCAAGTGAAAAATTATTAGCCATGAATCCTGATGAGATCATGGAAGAGTTATGTGCTGTTAGAGGTATCGGAAGATGGACTGTAGAAAGTAAGTCAAAGAGATTCAATCTTTCATTGTCCGATGTGATTTGAAAACTCATGATTTTGTTTTAATTTATTTTCATTCCTCTCGAATTCCATAATTATCTAAACTAGTGTTCTTAATCTTTACAGTTAAACATCCAAATATATTACCAGTTTCTGATTTAGGAATCCAAAAAGGACTCTTACGATGGTATACAAATACAATTCCCATCATCTCACCTAAGAAAAAGTCAAAGTCAAAAACAAATCTAATTAAACCTGATGAAGAAACTCAAGTTTTAGAAAACCAATCTGAAAAGGTTTTATGGAATCAATTCGATCCTGCTCCACTTCCTCAATCTTGTTCATTAACGATTTCTTCTATGAAAACTCGTTTATCTAAACCAATCAAATCTGGACTTTACCTTACACCCAAAGAAATGGGTTAGTTAACTTCTTTTTGAACCTTTTCATCACTCAACTTTCCAGAAAACTCTAAAAGATCCAGTTAACTCAATTGATTTTGATTTTTTTGGATCCTTGAGTAGAAGAGTTAACAGAACCTTGGAAACCGTTTAGATCAATCGCAATTTGGTATCTTTGGTCTTTAACAGACGCTTCAGCTGCACCATCCTAATCCTCTTTCCTTTTTCTGATCAATACTCACTCTTTCTCTGATGGTTCTAGTCGTCAACTATAATCTATCAATATCAAATCATTCATTCATCTCTGTTGTGTAATTTCTGTTGACCACTCCTTTTTTTGATACCCCTTGTAAAGTTGTATGTTGTCTCTGAATATAAGTGTTGGTTTTGATTAGTGTAAATTATGTTTCAATCAGTTCAACTGGATGAGAACAAACAACGGACACCTTTCTTTGAGATCATTCTGCTCCACATGAATTGTTACGTTTCCAATGGAAACTTCACTCAAATTTAAACCCTCACTTGTCGTGCAATATGAAGCTTTAACACATGTTATAAGTTTTTGATCTATTTTGACCATTTTGGTTGTTTCGATGATCAATGGCTTGTAAATAAAAGTCTTTGACCTCGTTAAGTATCTATCTATGATTTGTATCCTCCTTTACGATTTTCGACTCGGTGCTGACACAGACCATTGACATTTCTGTGATACTGATCCATGTCTTTCTACCTCTCAGCTAGGGAGGTAGGAAGTGGGAGTACCTCGGTGGGGAGAGCCCTCCGACTTGTACTAGGTAGAATGGTAGCCACCCTTGCCTTTGAACGAGTCAAAGGTGAGTGTGGCGAGCTTGGGAGGAACCTAGATTCCGTGTCATGTGATCCACGTCTATCGTACGTGATCTCAACCAGGACACGGACAAGTCTCTTTGAACGGGTAAGAGGTCCTTCAACCCTTCGAACCAAGGGGAGGGCGGGGATGAAATCAAGAGGGTTCGAAAATGGGAGATTTTTACCCGGGAGAAGAGCTCCTGAGCGTGAGAAGATAGTGAGGATGGAGGAGAGGAGTGAGAGGATGGATTAGGATCCAGCTTCGAAGACCGAAGGGACCCAAAAGGCTAGACTCACTCTCTGGGTGCCTGAAGGCTGACCTCATCCAGGTCCTGCTGGTGTAAGCAGGTGTCACTCGACTCAGGCACTCACGTCTTTGCTAGGTTACGCCTGTCGCGTCCTAAGCTTCCCGGGTCGTGACATGGACAGGATTGATTCCTAGTCCCGTCGTCACCAGTCTATGATCAATCCTGCCTTGCCACCTTGCGAAAAGGGATTAAGCCTTCATATATAACGCGACCTCTGAAATGTCTCCCAATCAGATCCAGTCAGAGGACGGATGGAGTTACGAAATTTATTCAGTTTACCAGATCCAACTATAACATGACACAAATCGACGGCGGCCACGCACTTGCCTTATTACCACCACAAGCACCTAAAAAATCGACCACAACACCTAACGTTGGTGGTTGATCAAAAGGTCTTTCATTGAAACATCTCATGGACGGCAAAAGAAATCGTCCCCAGGCAGGATTGAACTGCCAACCTCCTGATTGCAACCGGCCAAATAACAGTCAGACGCGCTAACCAGTTGCGCCATGGAGACCACGATGACTGTTGTCCGGTTTTTGCGCATCCAAGGGGAACGCATGAGCAGCTTTTCGTGTTTTAGCACCACAATTAGAATACGTTTCAAACAAGGTTAAACTCAAACACGTGTACAAGTTACTCTACATGAGGGTTTTCTTGTAAATGAGATAGGATAAGATATCATTTTTCCCTGATGAAATTGATAGTATAGCATAGATCAAAAGACGAGAAAGAAATTGTTGAGTCATACAGAGGTTTCAATAGAGAAAAAGGATCAACCAGAATAAAGAAAAGATCAAAGAAAACGGTAAGATAAGAAAATCCACAATGAATGAACCATTTTGAATTTTCCAAATATCCTAATCATAAATCCTAGAATAAAAAGGAAGACAAAGTTGGTTAAAGAGGTGATTAGGAACAAACAAACAAAAGATCAAAATTGATGAAGATGTTTACCTTTTTTTCTTAATAAGATCCATCAATTAATCCTTCTTCATAAGCTTCTTCTTCTCTTCTTTCTTCTTTCTTTTCATGTTGGTTCCATTCATGTGAAGCAAATGCACCAAGAGCTAAAAAAACACAAAAACAAATTAATTTTTCAAGATTTTAAACAAAGCATATATAAAAAAGCAAAAAGTTCAAGAAGAAAAATGTAAACAAACCTAAACCACCTAAAGCTCCTAATCCAGCACCAAATAATCCAGATTTAGGTTTCTTTCCATTGGTATTCGTCGTCGTTGTTGGCTTAGATGTAGATGTAGCTTTTTGATTTGAGATATCATATCCTCCAACTGGATATTGTGAACCAGGTTGAGGAGGTTGACTTGGTGGAGCACCGTACTGATTAGTAGGAGGAGTACCGTACTGGTTGGTAGGAGGAGCACCATACTGGTTGGTAGGAGGAGCACCATACTGGTTGGTGGGAGGGGGACCACTGGGAGGTGGGCCATACTGGTTAGGAGCAGGTCCGCTTGGAGGAGGTCCGTACTTGTTGGAAGTAGGACCATTGGGTGGAGCTGGGTACTGGTTCGAGGGAGGACCGTTGGAAGGTGGGCCATACTGGTTCGGAGGAGGACCATTTGGAGGAGCGCCATATTGGTTAGAGGAAGGACCGTTAGGAGGAGGACCATAAGAATTTCCATAAGAGCCTTCAAAAAGGAAGATCGTAAATCAGTTTGTGATACGAATTTCGATTTTTGATTATTTATGTGATAACTTACCACTACGTTCAGGAAATGAGGGACCAGATGAAGGTTGATAATTATTAGGTCCACCTTTCTCATTATTCACTACATGAGGCATCCCATTAGATGCAGAGTTGGGAGTGTAGCTAGGAGGACTATTGGCTTGAGCCTGAGGCATTGAAGGAGCTCCAGAAGTTCCGTATGAAGAGTTAGGTGGACCTGGTGGAGGTGCGTATTGAGAAGGAGGAGCTTGAGGAGGTTGATGTTGAGATGGATGAGTCCATTGGGTGATCACTGGATGAACCTGATTGTTAATGTAGAACCAAGCGTTGTATTGATGATTCCACTCCTTGGTCCTATAAATCGTCAAAAACGACAAACTTATTAGTATAAATCAGATAAACCCCAAAGGGTAATATTGATTTGAAAAGAAAGCTAAGAGATAGAATTACCAGCCAGGAGGTAAAGGTTGTTCGGATGAAGGCGGAGCTGGGTAACTACCTCCTGAAGGTGCCGAGGAGTAAGCACCAGAGCCATAATTATAACCTTGTTGTTGACTTTGAGATGGAGGAGTTTGATATGAAGCGTTATATGCCATGTTAACAAGGTCTTGTAATATGCAAGGAAGATTGAAAGGTAGAGCTTTAGAGCTTTAGAGCTTTAGAATTGATGATAAGAATCAGTTTATGAGTTGTAAAAATCGATGCTTGTGGGAAATGTGTGGATGTAGGATGATAAGACAAGTAGCAGCTTTATAAAGATCATGAATCAGTCACACAAAGCACTGGCCATAAAGATCTCTGACCGTCTCAAGTAGTGCCTCGTCATGTTATTATGGACACGCCCACTTTTGAAAATTAAATGGCAAAAGGCAAATCGAATTGAAGTCAAAGTGACTGAAGTGGATCAAATTCAGAGAGTGGATGTGTTGTTCTAATAGAAATTTTCAACTTACCTTCTCTAGACTATCATGAATGATGATTTAATGATGTAGCCATCTACAAATTGAAGTAAGCTAGCATCAGAATGATCCGTATGATAGCTTCTTTCATCATCATTAATTTGAAGTTAATCGACCAGACTGATTTGATTTGATCAACCTATGTCCAAGAGGATCAAAGAGGATCACAATGTTCACCTAGTATGACGGCTTGCGAGATTGCACCTGAACCATTACCCCAAATCAAGCATGACGCATCAGAGCGGAAACTCAGGGAAACTCTTGTGTGAATACAAGCCTAAACATCGGAGAATAGCGGGTGGAACTAGCCCACCAGAAGTCAAGGACGCCTGCAGCTCGAGGAACTTCGTTAGGTTACTCACCCCGTTGACTTGTTTTCAAGCATTCTAGGTTGATATTTAATCTTGGCTCCCACACACACAGTATCTTAAGAAGTCGAAAGAACTCGCACATTGAGGCTCAGGGACATGAGAATTAATCTCCTTACCCTTCACAAACCTCTTCATTATGAGATCTCTAACCACGTCTCACCAAAAAACATTCGAACCCAATCTTTTAAACCACCAAGAATATGAAGCTATTGATAATGAAAACAACTTTCTTCTTTCAGACTCTTCACCTTTTTTGTGATCCACTAGATCTTTAAAAAAGATTAGGTTATCATCAAGTTTACTTGAATATAATCATATTGCATGTACTTTTTTTCTCATTCAATTTAATAAGATCACTAAAAAAACCTTTTGTACAAATCACATACTTTGTTTTCTTCAATCTGAATCCTGCTAAAATATGTAAACAGAAACCAACTAATTTTCTTACAATGAATCTCCATATCATTTTACATTTTAATAAATTGATTTCGATCGTCTTTTGTTGATTAAGTCGAATCCTCTACCTTACCCTAAAACTCATTTACACTTTTCAACTTCAAGTTTTACACATTTTTTTTCTTTCACATAAACATATCATCATAATTAGCTGATCCACCAGATCCAGGAAATCCTAAAACCAAAACATAAATCAAAATCCAATCTTAAAGCTTACAAAACAAATTCAATTCGAGTACCGAGATTAAAAGGAAACTCACCACCACCACCACCACCACGTGAAGGGAATGGATTACCCATAGGTAAACCTTGACCCAGCCCACCCATCGGATCAAATTCATCACCAGCTCTTGATGGTCTAGGCATAAATCCAGTGCCAGGACCGATCGGATCAAACCTAGCCCCATGAGGAACCGCATCAGGAGGTAAGAAGCCATCACCACCAAACGGACCTAAATTTGATGGGTTTTGAGATTGATGATGATTAAAGATCGAATGATTGGGTCCAACGAACATTCCATCATTTGAATTTAATGGGTTTCTTTCATTGGTCGGTCTATTATAAAGTGATGGAAGTCTTATGTTGGATGTACCGATTGGATCTAAATCACTTTGACCTATATTAAAGGGAGTTTGAATTGAACTCGATGGATTCGGATTTGAAGATTGAGGAGGTTGAGTTGGAGTTGAAGAAGGTACTGCTGCTGATGGTGGTGGTGGTGGTGCTGATGATGATGAAGAGGATTGATGATTTGGTTCAGGTGAAGTTTTTGGAATCAGATCTGGTAATAAATGATGTAAGACATCATTGTTAAAAAGTGAAATAAAATCAAGTAAATGAGATGTAGAACGGAATCCAATCGATCCTAATTCTTGATCTTCATTTGATGAGATCTTGACGGGAAACTCTTCTAAATCAAAGTAACCAGGTATAGATAAATCATGACTATAAACTTGATCATTCTAAATGAAAAAAGAAAGCCACAAATTAGTAAAATCTAAAAATCAAGTCTCGTGATGATCCATGCAAAAAAGCTTACCTCAACAGTTATACCAGAAATGGTAATCCTTTCACCAATCTTATTAAACGATAATTCAAAAGAAAGACTACTACGAAGATGAGTATAAGTAAAATGTTTAGCTCGATCAGATTTCAAGACTTCATTCCAATCAGTTTTTAACTCATCCTTCACTTGATCTTGATCGTCTGAAGGATTAGAAAGTTTTAATTTAAATTGATGTGTGATCAAGATTGCATGAGAAATCAAAGTTAATAAATTCAAGGGTAAAACTAATTCGATGGAATCTTGATGAGTTTTGATTAAGTTTTTGATAGTTTGATAGATTTGAATTAGATCAGCTGGTGGATTTTGAATTGATGTTTCATTAGTTTTGATTTGAGTCATTGTTGTTTGATTGTTTGATCGATAGTGCTTTGGTGTTCTTGGTGAGAGTGTGTTTTGGTTGAGAATGGTTTGGAGACTGAGAGACACTCACTGACTGTTTAGTCTTTTAAAGCGGTCAAGACGCTATCCGACGATCCATCTGGCCATTCGTGATCGATCGGGAAATCTCCCGGGTCGGTACCACTTCGGCCGGGTATCCGACGGGGCATTGTCGATCACCCTTCACCAGATCATCATCATCATTGACACTGATCCATCACGAATCCACGATGGTCTTGGTTGCAATCGGTCAAATATGTAGGTAAGTCAACATTCTCTATCTCTTTACACTTCATCTATTGCATATTGACTTTGGTTCTCTTTGAATTCCTAAAAATAGTAAATCCAGAATCTTAGATAATCTAAAGAAATGTCAATCCATCATTCAAACTTCATCATCTCAGGGTGCAAAAGTAAATTCTCGCCGTTCAGTTCATTCATCCCATATAGAAATATGGGACCCAAAAAGTTCAATTAAATATAACTGACAAAATTTGGTGAAAAAAAATTAAAATCAAATCACATCAGATGGTCTTCTTACCTGAAGCATCTGATTTTATAGCTAATTCAAGTTCATATAAATCTTTAACAAAATCATTAAAAGAAAGTGAATTTGTAAATGGGATTTGTTCTACAGCTAAATCAAATCATTGTTGGGTCTCAATAGGAGTTCATGAAAAAGTAAAAAAACAAAACAATCATCCTTTTAAAGAATTCTTGAAACTTTTAATTTTGAAACTGATGATTGTTTTCTTTTTTTGGTTTTTGGTTTTGATTTTTTAAAAAAGAGTGATGATCCAGAAAGATGTTATAATACATCCATTATAATTTCAAACCAAGGTGAAATTCAACAAGCTTATCGAAAATTACACCTTTTTGATATCGTGAGTCATTCCCCCCCCCAACCGCGCCAAAAAAACTCCTTAGCCTTGAAATCAAACTAAAAACTAAATTTTTGTTAATAATATATGTTTTTTTTTGTTTTGAATTAAGGATTTAGATGATCAAACTAATTCAAATGAATCTAAATTCATCAAACCTGGTCATGAACTTTTAAATCCAATATCAACTCCAATTGGAAAAAGTAAAAAAAACATCACATTCTATCTTACAATTTTTTTTCCCAAACTGATTGAATTTTTTTATTTTCCTGTTTCAAATTCTAAAGTTGGTCAATTAATTTGTTATGATCTAAGGTATGTATATGATCAACTTCAAAAGTTCAACCAAATTTGATCTTCATCACTCATCCATCAAACCTAACAGGTTTCCAGAAGTCTCTCTAATGCACAGAGAAAGAGGTGCAGAAATTTTAATTTATCCAGTTTAGTTCATCCTTTTTTTTCGACCTCAAAAATAAGCATCACATTTAAGCTAAACGTCAACTAACCAAAGAATTTCATCACCATACTCTGTTTATAAACTTTGCTGTAGTCTGCATTCACACCTAAAACAGGTTTAGCTCATTGGGAAACCCTTCTAAGAGCTAGAGCCATCGAAACTCAAGTAAAGAGTTCATCCCACTTCCTAAGAATTAAACCTTTAACTTATTCATCCTGATCTTCTTTCTTTCTTAGTGTTTTGTAATAGCTTCAGCACAATCAGGAACTCATCTAACCGAACCTAAACTCAGAAAATCATGGGGTCATTCAATGATCATCAACCCATGGGGTTCAATCTTAACTGAAATTCCTTCAAAAGACAATGATGATGATGATGAAGTGAGATTTGAATTAATTGATATTGATTTAAACTCTTTAAATCAACTTAGGAAATCAATGCCAATCTTTCAAAACCGTCGAAATGATATATATCCGAAATTAAGTTAAATTCTTCTTGATCTTTTTGGATTCTTTTGATAGATTGATCTTGTGGTTTGATCCTACAAGTTTTGATTTGGAGATTAATCTTCATCTTTTACTAACTTCAAATTGACCATTTGTTATTCTTAGTTTTCTTTCTTTTTGTTGTATACTAAATGATAAATTTGAAGAAATATAGTATTTTTTGGTTTCACGAAAAAAAGTCAAGTCATCTTTTGATCTGTATCTTTAATATAATCATACTTAAATATAGAGATGAAAGTTTAATCAAAGCATTCAATAAAAGAAAACCCATGGTATGTATGAATCATAGATTTCTATAAAAACAGATTCTTTTGTGCTATACTTTATTTGATGATCATCTTTCCCGCCTTGATTTTTGAAACCAAATTGTTTCAAGTTATCAAGGTTATACAAACTTTGTAACCAAAAAGAAAATAAGATCTCAACAAAATGTTTGCCAATGGCATTGGAGGGGTCAGGTCAAGAAAATTACAGCTGAATCTTTACAAAACATAAAAAGTTTTTCACAGTCAGAGTAATGTATAAACTTTCTTGTTTTATAAAATGAGATGATCAAAGTGGTCAATGTACAGCTTTGGAGGGTCCTTCTTGAGAGAAGAATCCTTGATCCACAATTTGGTTTCTTTCCTAAGTGATTTCTTACTTGCATTTAATACTTGATGATTAAGGTCTCAACAAACATCAATTGACTTATAACCTAGAGCTATTCAAGAAATTTGTGTCCTAGGTGGCACAATTTTTTGCGTTTTCCACCCCAGCACCACACCATATACAGGTGATGCGCAGCAGATCTGTAGCGGACCGGGGAACAGGTCACCCCGCACCCTGATATCACAACCACAGTATTGGCCCACATCCATCATCCAATGAAAAATTTCCACCACATTGAAATATTTCATCTGGATCTCATTTTGGTACATTTACGGGATACAAAGTAGAATCCGGGCACGTGCCCGGCTTTGTGCCCAGATTTTTTTTGGAAGTAAATTTGAATTCTAGGCCCAGACTTTTGCCCAGAAAATCAAAATTTACTGCCAAAATAATTCCAGGCACAAAGCTGGGCACTTGCCTGGATTCTACTTTGTATCCCACAATTGTCCTCTATATTCTCTCCCCCCATCTTTAATCCCTACCTAGTCAAAACCATGTTATGATTCATTTGGGTTCCCCTTCTAGATATGAGAGTGTGACCCGGTAAATACAAAGTCAGCATCAAAGTGCTGGCTGTGCAGTACCTTTGCGCTGGAAAAAACATTGACCAAGTCTGCCATATATTGAAGTCACCAGTGAGTTACCACATGGTCTCTTGATGGTGCAGATTAAATTGACAAAAATACTCTGTCATACGCAACCCTGTCCTGAAGAATCCCAGCAACTCGGAAGGAACACTGCCTTGACTGACAAAGACAGTGATGTCATCTTGGAACTCCTGGGAGGGAATCCAGCACTGTACCTGGACAAGTATTGTCACACTGTTTATCACTGTAAAGGAACCTGGATTTAGTTAAAAACTGTTGCAAGTGATCTCAAGGATTGCCTCAATATCACTCTCAAGAAAGCTTGGACAGTGCACCCAAATCAGAGTCCCTCAAAACAAGCTAGGTATTTGCATGTGGTAGGGACTTTGACCCCAAACATGCTTGTTTTCTTAGGTCAGTGTATGTTGGTTTTCTTTGTCTCATATCACTTTGTCACTGTGTCTTCAAAACTTCCCATAGCTGATTAGGTGTCTGTCCTTTTAGATGAGTGCTTGATGCAGGAGCAATATCTTGGAAATTTGGAAGGCAGTATTGCCGGTCTAGAAAATGGCACCAAACCACCAGGTTTCCTTGGAGCTGTGGTGGGAAACACTTTTCCCTCCTCCCGGATATCTTCCGGGGTGGAGTATTGGCACTCAACTGCTAAGAAGGATTCTATGTTTGGGAGGATTTCAAAGGCTTCTTCAAGCATTGATTGGTACAGTCTTTCTCCCATCATTTCCTAACTTAACTAAGTCCCCTCCTAGTGTCCGGGGGAAAAACACAACAAACCCCAGAGGCACAAAGGCATCATTTCTACTTCACAATGGTTTCTATTCATACTGAATGATTTTTTTGATATTGACTGGGTTCTATTTGAGTAGTATACTTTCACCCGGGTCCTTTGGGTTGGCCACTTAGGTGACATTTTCACCACACTTGAAGTCTTTGGAAAAGTGTGCCATTGACATCTGAAGATATCTTTTGCCAAGGCTTAAGATTTCTACCCATGGAAAATCTCAGTGCTATGATTCAAAAATGGAAGTGAAATACTAGGTACTGACACCTTGAGAGTCTGCATTGGATACCTTGCCGTCAGATTTGTCTGAAGGTTATTTTTTAGCAGGCATGTGGCATGGAGTGGCCATGATTGAGTTGCGGATTCAGCAAGTTTGGGGTTCTTGTGGTGGATTTTGAAGCCCATGGTTGTCCAGGAAGGAACAAGCTGTGCCACGGTCACGAAATCTTGAAAAGATTGCTTGTCTTCAATTACCATTTTGACTGCCTTGATTATACAAGTTGCATTGACAAATCCTTGAATGTCAACAGTACTATGGGCATACCAAGCCTTTCCAAGTGATTTAGAAACCCAGAGAAGTTTCTTGTTGCACACTTGGAAAAGTTTCAATTTGAACATAACAAAGGAGACAGTGGGATTGGGAAGTGTGAGTTTATTGTTGGATACCTTGGGGTTATAATTTTTGTACTTTGGGACTGGCAACTTGTACTTGCTAGGTTGCTGGCCACCTAGACTCAGAGTTATCAGTTTCTTACTGTTAGAAGGCTCCTCAGGTAACACTAGTTGCCAGAAATTGAAAGAGACTTTGAAAGTTTCAGTGATCTCAGAAGCTGGAGCTTACAAGTCAGCAGTTACAGAAACTTGAGGTTCAGCAAGACTAGGTCCGTCAAAAAGTCCCATAGGCAGAGGGAGATCTACATAGGCAAACCAGAATCCAAGAACCTTACTGCCACCACCTTCTGGGATATCTGCATTAAGGCCTGGAACCGGCCCAGCCCGGCCTTCAAAATCAAAGCCAACTCGGGCTCTTGTTTCTTAGTGGGCGACCCGGCCTGGCCCAAGTATAAAACAAAATTGTGCCACACAGCAAAAATATACAAAAATAACAAAAATAAAACAAAATTGATGATTTTCGGCACATTATATTGGCCATTGAAAGCCCTTTTTTTGCTTTTTGGGTCTCATTGCCACTTTTTTGGGCCTCTTGGATCCCCTTTCATTGCTGCATTTGCTCAAAACCCTCAATTTCAGCCCTTTTGGCTGGCCCAAAAGCACACTAATCCAAAAGACAATTGAAAGGCAGAGGTGGGGAGGCCGGCAGGACTATGAATGGACAGGGTGTACAGGACATTTGAGTGACTAGCTGGTTTTGAAGGGTCTTTGAAGGGAGAGATGACTGGTGAATGGCTAACAAGGACCAAAGGAGCCATCATTTTGGGGGACAACATCAAACCACTGGTACTGGAAAAGATCAATCCACCAGACCTGGTTTGACCCGGCATGCTACACACGGGAAAAGATCAATAATGATCACACATTGTTGATCAAAAGGGTTGCCACATGACTCACAGAACTCTGCCCTGACCCACGAGTGGTTGATAGCTGTGAGTACAAAGAACCCAAGACATAAAATTAATTTAGTTGTTTCCGGACCTGGTAGACTAGGAAAGCAACAAATTAGTATCAGATGAAGCAAGCAAAGATCTAAGTGATATAAAGAGAAACAGAAAATGGCTCAATAAAAACAAATCATAAGAAATGACAGAAAAAAGACCAACAAAGGAACATGCAAAAGAGTTCTGTGGACCATACTGTGAGTAACTGTTATGGTCTCTCTAGTAGCATATGCTTATAGCTGCGTGTTGTACCTTTTAGCTATATCCCAGCGCGCGCTCTCACTGAGCTTTTAGTCTTCACGTTGCAATCTAGTTATACTAGCAACTACACCTCAGCGCTCCATCCTCCATTCCAGGTCCTAACATATTGCAACGTCCACCCATTACTCAGGATAGGAGCGGTAGAAGAAAAGAAGATTAATAACATAAAGAAAAGAAGAAAACGAAAGAAAAATCAAGATAAAAGTTAGAAGTTTAAAGTTGAAAGTTAAAAGTTGATTAAAGTTTGAAAAGAAGATCTCTCACGCTTAAAAGTTATTCAGATCTTGGTCAACATCCCGAGAATTCCAAGCACTCCAGAAACCTTAACATTACCCCGCAATCAACCAACACAAACCCGCCAAAACACCGAAGTTTGAACCACCCGGAGACTGTTCTTCGTCATCTTCTGAAGATACGTTCACCGAAGCCGCTAGTACTGCCGGAGACATGTCGAATATGAACATGGAAGAAGTGATGCGTCAGTTAGCTGAATTAACTCAAAGGCTGAACGAAGAATCTGCTTTACGTCAAAGAGCTGAACTTGAAATACAACGGTTAAAACAAGAGCAAAACACCACCATGTCGGACCCTAATGCCAATGCCACGCCAGGATTAAGTGCTCCTCAGCAGCTGAACAACGTCCCGGCACCTCCTGCTGTACAACCACGACCACCTAAAGTAGCCACTCCTGACAAATATGATGGCTCGAAGGGATCCAAGGCTGAAATTTTCTTGAATCAACTTGGTGTCTATCTACAACTGAACTCGTCGGCGTTTGTCAATGATCATGCAAAGGTTGCGTTCGCGTTGTCGTACACAACGGGGAAGGCAAACATATGGGGACAACATCTTATGGATCAAATCTTAGATGGGGATAATGGACATTTGGTAACTTGGAGCAAATTTGTAGATTCCTTCAAAGCCACGTTTTTTGACACGGAGAGAGTTAGCAAAGCTGAGAAACAACTCAGAGACTTGAAACAAACAAAAGACGTATCAGAATACTGGATAAGGTTTTCAGAATTGTCGCTCGTAGTTAAGTGGCCAGAACACATTCTTATTTCACATTTTGAACAAGGATTAAAATCGGAAGTCACTGTACATATGATACGAGATGAATTCAAAACGGTTGAAGACATGGCGAAGATGGCTATCAGACTGGACAGCAAGCTACATAAACGTAACCCTGCTACAGCCGCACCGTCGTCAACCTCTCAGCTGTCAACGCCTCTCTCGATGCCCGATCCCGATGCCATGGACTGTTCGGCGTACCGTCTGAACATAACTGAAGACAAATATCGTAGAAGAGGGTCTAGTGGTGCTTGCTATTCATGTGGTAAAACAGGTCACTTTATAGGAGACTGTCCAAAAAGGAGAAGAGGTAGGGGTGGATATTCAGGTGGCTATTACAATTGTGGAAATTCAAGAGGAAGAGGCAATTATTCAGGCAATGGCAATTCAAGAATTGATGAATTAGAATCTCAACTTAAGGCAAAGATTGATGCGTTAGAAACTCAATTGAACAAAGGAAAAGAGGTGGAAGGCAGAGCTGATAGTTCAAAAAATGGCGATGCTCGAGATTGAAGGTTGTGCAACCCTCGAGCATAGAAAATTTGGGATTGGAAGGAAACATCATTGATAGTTTAGAAATGCATGATACAAGAATTATTGATATGATACACCTTTATGATCCCAAATCTGCCACAACCAAAATTGCCCGTGCCCTAGTTGACAGTGGAGCCACACACGAAGCTATGAGTTGAAAGTATGTAGCCCAAACCAACTTTTTAACCTCTGAACTCCCACAAAAGAGAAGTGTTACAGGCTTCAGCGGTCACGAATCTGTAATAACTCATGTTGGAGATTATTGTGTGAACAACAAGGATGAAGAGACGACTTTTATCATCACCGACCTACGTGACAAGTACGACGTCATTCTAGGAATGCCTTGGATTCGATGTAATCACAAACTAATCAACTGGGAAGAAGCCAAGTTGAAGAATGAAGAAATGACTGAAATTGCGACTGTGAGAACAGTTTTGTCCTTACCGACAACACCCTCGAAGGACCACGTATTGAGGCCTAAGGGGAACGCTAGGTTTAGTGACGAGGGGGTAGAGTCTAGAGATAGCTCACAAATGCCCCCGCAATGTGAGTTCGATGTCCCTAATGTTATCAAAGAAGAAGTAAAGATTAGCGATCAGGATCCTCCTTTGAATTTTAAGACAGACAACCCAGACGAAAAGCACTCGCTCGATAATCCGACAAAAACCTCGACAGACCACGTAATGAGGCCTGAGAGGAAAGCTAGGAACATCGAGAAGGGGGTAGAGTTTGAAAATAACTTGCAAATACCCCCGCAGAGTGAGTTTGCTACCGATCCTAAATCATCTCGTCTTGAAAATATTGGCAAGCAATTTTCCCCTTGTGCAAGATATGGAAAAATAGGAACCCGACGAACCTTAGGTACCAAATTCACCGCTCAGCCGACTAGATCAATGATTGATGCCGCAACGGCCTCTTGGAATGTTTCGACACGACTAGCTGTAGAGGCTTCGAAGGACAAAATTGAAAAGACAGCCGCTGAATTAGTTCCTCAATGCTACCATGAGTACTTGGGAATGTTTGAGAAAGCAAACTCTAACGTTCTTCCGCCTCATCGTCAGTACGATTTTCGAGTGGACTTAGTCCCAGGAGCAACCCCCCAATCAGGCCGAATCATACCATTATCACCAAGAGAAACTGAAGTCTTGAATGAGATGTTAGAGAAAGGATTAGCTAATGGAACCTTGAGACGGACAACCTCTCCATGGGCGGCGCCGGTCCTATTCACTGGTAAAAAGGACGGAAACCTCAGACCTTGTTTTGACTATCGAAAACTGAATGCACTTACGGTTAAGAATAAATATCCTCTTCCATTAACTATGGAATTGATAGATAGCTTACTCGACGCTGATCAATTCACTAGTTTAGATATGAGAAATGGTTACAATAACCTGAGGGTGAGGGAAGGGGATGAAGCTAAACTGGCGTTTACATGTAAAGCAGGTCAATTTGAACCCTTGACGATGCCGTTCGGACCTACTGGCGCACCAGGCTTCTTTCAGTTTTTTATACAAGACATTTTAAAAGCTCATATAGGTATAGATGTGGCTGCTTACCAAGATGACATCCTGATTTATACGAAAGCGGGTGTAGATCACGAGAAAGTCGTTGAAGAAATCCTTGAAATCCTTAGGAATCAAAATGTCTGGCTCAAGCCTGAGAAGTGCAAATTCTCTCAAAAAGAGGTGGCGTACCTAGGTTTAATTATTTCAAAAAATCAGATCAAGATGGATGAGACTAAAGTAAAGGCAGTAAGAGAATGGCCAGCACCGAAGAACCTTTCTGAAGTACTCACATTTTTAGGATTCTCAAACTTCTACAGGCGCTTTATCAACCACTTTTCGAAGATAGCTAGGCCGCTCCACGAACTATCGCAGGATAATGTTAAATTCGAATGGACCCAGGAACGCAACGACGCCTTCGAAAGCCTGAAGAATTCTTTCACTACGGCTCCGGTCCTAACCATAGCAAACCCGTACAGACCATTTATCCTGGAATGCGATTGCTCGGACTTCGCCTTAGGAGCGGTCCTGTCCCAAGTGTCAGATGAGGACAATGAGCTACATCCTGTTGCATATTTGTCGAGGTCATTGATCAAAGCGGAAAGAAATTATGAAGTTTTCGACAAAGAATTATTAGCAGTCATCTCAGCATTTAAAGAATGGAGACATTACTTAGAGGGAAACCCACATCGACTGAACGTGATCGTATATACAGACCACAAGAACCTCGAATCACTAATGACTACAAAGGAACTCACTCGACGACAGGCCAGGTGGGCCGAGATTCTTGGAAGCTTTGACTTCGAGATCCGGTTCAGGCCTGGAAAGCAATCCACAAAACCCGACGCACTTTCAAGAAGACCCGATCTGAAACCGGAGGCAGGTGACAAACTAACCTTTGGGCGTTTACTGAAACCTGAGAATTTACCTCAAGACGCATTCATTGATAGCCTGGATGCAATGGAAAGTTGGATTGTAGATGAAGAAGAGGTGGAATGTGAAATTGAAACAATTGGATTGTTAGAGGAGATCTGGACAGATGATGAAATAGTAGCAGAAATCAGAAAGGAGTCAGCTAAAGACAAGAAGATTAATGAGATAATGAAACTGTGTCGAGAATTACCAAATTCAAAAGCTATCGCAAATTACTCAATCACGGACGAAGTATTGTATTACAAAGACAAGGTCGTAGTCCCGGACAACAACGACATCAAACTGAAAATCCTTCAATCTCGCCACGACAGCAAGTTAGTTGGACACCCTGGTAGAATGAGAACATTAATGTTAGTGAAGAGGAACTTCCACTGGAACTTGATGAAGATGTACGTCAACAAGTATGTAGACGGTTGTCAGTCGTGTCAACGAGTTAAAGCAAGGACGAACAGGCCGTTTGGGAGTCTCCAACCACTACCGATCCCACAAGGTCCCTGGATAGACATCTGTTACGATATGATAACAGATCTACCCGATTCAGAAGGGTACGACTGCATCCTAACGGTCGTAGACAGATTCAGTAAAATGGCTCACTTTATTCCATGCCGGAAAACGATGACTTCAGAAGAACTAGCTAAGTTAATGCTTCATAACGTGTGGAAGATACATGGAACCCCTAGATCAATAACGTCTGATAGGGGAAATATTTTCATATCAAAGCTGACAAAAGAGATGAATTCGTTACTAGGCATTAGGACACAATCATCGACTGCGTACCATCCGCAAACAGATGGACAATCTGAAATCACGAACAAAGCAGTTGAACAATACCTGAGACATTTTGTATCTTACAAACAAGATGATTGGAAAGATCTCCTACCTCTGGCGGAGTTTTCATATAACAACAACTTTCACGTTTCAATAGGGATGTCTCCTTTTAAGGCTAACTATGGCTTCGATGCTAGCCTAACAGGAACACCCAGCAAAGATCAATGCCTACCTGCGACCGAAGAAAGGATGAAATTAATAAAGGAAGTGCAAGATGAATTAAAGATGGCTATGGAAGACGCTCAAAAATCAATGAAAGAACAATTTGACAGGAAAGTGCAAAGCACGCCGACGTGGAAGAAAGGAGAAGAGGTGTGGCTCAATAGCAAGCATATCAGCACCACTAGGCCAACCGCTAAGTTCTCCCATAGATGGATTGGCCCGTATAAAATTGCTGACAGAATATCAACTAACGCCTACAAATTGATTTTACCAAAGGAAATGAAAGAAGTTCATCCGGTGTTTCACGTCAACTTGCTTAGAAAATTTACCAAAAGCGAAATAAGAGGGCAAGTTGAGACTGAACTACCACCGATAGAAGTAGAAGGTCATGAAGAATTTGAGGTAGAAGAAGTATTGAATAAGAGAATAATCAGAAAGAAGATAGAGTATTTGGTTAGTTGGAAAGGTTATGGAGCATATCATGATTCGTGGGAACCAGAAGAAAATTTGGAAAATGCAAGAGAAATGGTGAACAAGTTTAATGAAACATATCCTCAAGCTGAAAGAAGATACTTTAGGACAAGGAGAAGATGAGAGAGAGGGTGAGCTTTTTTCCCAATGGGTTTTT
>NW_006768778.1:489199-584559 GCF_000204055.1 Melampsora larici-populina 98AG31
GAATGTGAGGTGACTGAAGATGGAAAGGCCAACCAGCATTCCAATGTTTGGTCAGGCAACAAGAGCTTGACATGTGCTGTTCAGTTGATATAGTGGTGGGTGTAGTGCTGGTTGGGTCAGGTGTTGAGATCTTGATTTGTGATGTTCAGGTGATATGGAGGTGGATATGGGTGTAGTTATGGGTACTTGAACAATTGTATTTCAAACACTCACAAACAAACCTACAACATGGGCAGTACATGGTATCTTCAGATCTAGCCAGACCAAGTAAGCCACAGCCTGTTACAGGTCTGCTGTACTGCACATCACCTGTATTTTAGTGTGGCACTGGGGGGCAGGAATGTAAAAAATTGTGCCAATAGGACACAATTTTTCTTGAATAGCTGTAATTTCCTTTGATCTATAATTGTTTTGAATCTTTCTGATTGATAAGTGTAATTTTACATACATAAATTTGAGACTCATAAAAATTCATGATAAAATAACACATTTACATTACCTACAGTAGTGTAAAATGTGCATGAGATCAAAAGATTTAATCTAAGCTAGCTTTCAACCTTACAGCACTTATACTTCCTAAGATAATTGGATGTATCAGTCAAAAACAGCCTTAAAATCAAACCTTGGAATCAGGCCTTGGGGGTACAAATGAGTTTGCGGTGAGAGAAGTCGGGAGCCTTGCAGTAGGCTGGTTTGATAGCCCTAGTACATGTACATCTTTTGAAGTACTCTGGACCTTGAGGCAAGGAGTGGTGTGACTGTGTGTTGTGCAGAGACCAAAAACTGAAAAACAGCTTTTGTCACACACCTCTCTAGGTGCCTTCCTGGGCCCTGCCCAGTTAACCTTAAAAAACTACTCCGTATTCAAAGGCGCGTGAAATTTGGGTGTATAATTTAGTCACAGTTAGATACAGTCGTAAAAGAGTTTTCCTCTTGCAGGCGTGCCGGCATATTCTCTAGTATATATAATATTTCCAAAGAAAAGAATGAAAACATTCACAAACGAAAAGTAAAGAAGAGAAACAACAGATAAAAGGGATAATGATATTTAATAAAGAAAAAAGAAAAACCCTCCACAAAATAAATCAAATGAACATCTATACAAAACATCAAAAAGAAAAAAAAGAACATGGACCCATTATTCAGAAACCTCGTTTTTTTTGTCAACTTTTTTCTTGTCTTTTGTCACGTTCTTGCTCTTCTTCTCTTTCAAGTGAATGAGAAATCAAAAAAAAGAAGGAAAAAAAAGTTTAAAAGAAATAAGAAAGAGTCTTCCTTTTTTCAAAAATTTAACAGATCTTATCAACAAAAAAACAGATGAAACAAAAGTATTAAACAGAAACAGAACACCAGAAAGTATATATTCTCTTTGTATGGATGTAACATCACACGAAAGAAAATGATATCAGACAAGTACAGAGAGGAAAGGAAATGAGAAAAAACAAAGGAGTTTTTTTGGAGGGGCGGATTGGATTAGTTACCCTAAGGAGAGAACAGATTTAAGCACATCACATGTAGAAAAACAAGAGAGCAAACTAAGAAGGAACTCTTTGAATAAAATCTGTGAGTGACGGACAGAAAGTTGGTAGGGGGAGGGCTACAGACTTTTTTTCTGGTGGAGTGGCAGATTGGAGAGTTGGTAGGCATAAAAAAAGAAGCGACGAGGATAATTATGTGGAAGAAATAAATAAGAGGGAAAAAATTTGAAGAGAGTGATAAGGTATGCAAGATAAAGGAAAGTGAAAGGCTTGATGTGGTAGAGGGAGTGCATGAAATCAGCAAAAGGGTGACCAAGTCCGATCGTTCGAAAATTTGACTTGCGCACGACCGAAAGAGAAGAGTGACTGCGGAAGTGAAATCAAGTCAGACTTTAGTGATGTAATAAACCAAACTCGGCTGAAAAGAAATCGCTCACATTATTCAAACCAACCAGAAGTAAATCGTTAGAAGAACAAAATTTCACCCTTCTCCTATTAAATAGCCACACCATCGAATCCCACACAGGATCAGTGATCTCCCCCCACTTTATCAAGTCTAGAAAAGCCGGATGGGCAGAAATTGATGGTGCATGATGTAAAGCGCAAGAAACATTAAGTGGAAAAGGAAGTATGATGAGAGATGATAACAACATAAGAAAAAGCTGAAGATGACATGGCAGCGCACAACGAGAGCAGAAGGAATGAATTGAAGCAATGAGGTTGTAACATGGAAAAAGTTAAGACCAAACAGGTAGCATAGAGTTGATTTTCGCAAAACATCTGAGATCACCACCAACAATCGAGAAAGTCGGTATGAGAGTCCATCATGTTCGCGAACCACGTAGAGTCGAGGGATTGAGAACTGAGACCTGAAAGCCACAATCACAAGCATAATCATCCAGATAGATGAGCTGAGAAGACGAAGTTGAAGCAAAATGAAGATCGGTTCGTATCTTGAGAATACAGAAGGGTGATTTACAATACAACTAAAACACTTCGTCTCGCCTTCAAGCCTCTACACTGGATGATTCTTCTCGCGCCTTCTTCAGGGCTTGACTCCGGGCGAAAATACTAGCTTTCAAAAACCTGCGGTTGGCATATTTCTTGTAAACAAATCGCTCTTCAAATCCATCCGTTGACAAGAACTCTAGCAAGAATGACATTGGCGTAATCAACTGAGCCTCGGTGTAGCCGGAGTAGAAGATGAAAGCATCACTCTGGTAACCATCATGTCAAAGATAGCCAAGTTAGTCCAATGATTGATCCACCATGAGGGTGTTCGAAATCTATCTTACCCAGTTACCTCCAAGCATCTTGCGGGCGGTGTACATTCCAATGGCTGCGATCATACTGGATTTTGCCCGAAGAAAGCGATGATCGAGCAATGTCAATTCCATCAAGAATTTGGATAATGTCCGGGTTTGGATATCGTAATCATCAGCTTTACTGATCCGACGTAACCATGAATAAGGCGAACAGTAAGGCGAAATCTTGAAATCGAGCGTCTATAGATATAAGGTGATCAGGTAAATGCAAAATATTGCACGTGATATAAAAGCATCAGTCTTACAGTCAAAAGAATCTTTTCTCCTTTGAGAATCTCTTCTCGAGTATAACCATTCTCAGTCATGTATACAAACTCTTCCACACTCGGTGCCATGATCTCCTCGTACTTGGCAGCCACAAACATGGCGGTAACACCGACCAACTGGAATTTAACCAAGCTGACAACTCGTTTTGATAAGAATCGATCAATGATATTGACAGCAATCCAAAGGGTCTCGGGCATCATGTGATAACGCATGTGAACTTGAAGTAGCCAATCAATCAAAGTTGTCCGCATGTCCCATTCAATCTCAGTCTGCGAATCCATGTATCGTGGGTTGGGGAGGGTAGACTCCTGTGAAGACGATAGAAACGCAAACACATCAGAAGAAGCTTGAGAATAAAAATCAAGATGAGAATGCGAACCTCAAGCTCTTCCATATACTTAAAAATATCTTCACTATATTCAGCCACCATCGTCGTATCCCAGTAGTCCAGCTCTTCTTGGAAATCACGTTTGATCGCCTCAATCACTGCTCTACACTCGACTTCTTCATCAGAACCAAGCAACAACCAATTGGTAAGATCTTGAGATCCTCGTAAATTATCGTCAACATTGTTGCGACATAAGCTCAGCTCATTCTCATCCGAGTCCATCGCCTGGTGAACTGAATCCTCAAACGCTTCATCTTCTTCCAAATCCTTCTCAGACGTATTAGCCAAGTTTTCTGCCTCAGCCGCCGCAAAGACCGAATCTGGTAAGGTCACCTTTGCATCATCTTCCACCTTGATACCAACCGGATCGATCATCATTTCTTCTTCCTCTTCCACTTTGATGTGGGAGCCAGGCATGTCATCATCATTAATCAGTGTCTCAAATTCGTCCATCATGACTTCCTTGTCTTCTTCCTTCACAAATCCAGACGCCCAAGGTGCTTGACCGGCACCACCGACACTAAGACTCTTCGTGATCGATTTCCGCTTCTGTGCTGGCTCGAGGACACTCTGTCCAATTGCCGATCTCGAGCGAAGCCCAGCCACTAGACGTTTTCCAGCCTGTCCACCAACGGTGGCAGCATGGGTAGATGCGACAGTGAGACCTTTGCCAAGTGCGGAAGATAGACCGGTAGAAGCCGCGGGCTGTTCGAGCGAGGCTGAGCTTGCCACTTTGCGCACTCGTGCAATCTTCGCAGGAGGCTTGACATCCTAAAAGACGCGAGTAACAAGTCAGTCAGTGAGGCGGTAAAGACAAACAGAATGTAAAAGAAAGATAGGAAAACAAATGAGGACTGACCTTTGACTGGGTGGTAGCCACAGCATTACTGACATCGCCTAGAACTTTTCTGGTGGCAGGGATGACGCCAGGTGGGGCTGAAGATTTAGAAGGTACGCGGCCCTTATGAGCTGCTCCAGCTAGACCGAGTCCACCGGCTGCATTCTTGCTACGTTGAGGTCCGACCAGAGATGTCGGAGCGTTTTCGTCTGCCAAAGAGACTGATCGAGATTGACCGTGACGAGAGACGACAACGCGACGAGGAGGCATGTCGAAAGGTGATTAGATGAACAACTAGGTGATCGAAAGAACGAGAAAAAGCAGTCAATCAGCGTGATCAAAGAGATCAAAAGGTAAAGGATAGAAAAGAGCATGTCCTGAGAACCAACAGAGGAAAAGAGAGTGATAGGTAAACAAAGAATGTTATATTCTTTGAGAGTCTCTAAGATGAGATGAGAAAGGTAAGACGAGGTGAAGAAGTTAGTTAAAGAAGATATCTCAAAGCTTGAGAGATGAAGAGTATATGATGAGAAAACGAATGAGGAGTTAAACCCAGAAGACCACAATCGAGTCAGGAAGGTCAAGATGAGAAAAGGTCGGAGGTAAGGAGAAAGAGGAAAAGGAGGAGGACGAAAGACAAGGAAGAGTGAGGTGAGATAGGTAAAGCCTAGGAGATGCGGGTGTAGCGCGAGATGGAGAAATTAAGGAATAGTGAAAAGAATAATTTTAGCTAGGTAGCTAGGTGTTTAGGTGTTAATCAAAGTAGGTTTAAGAAGTGGAGGGTGGCTCTAATGTGTAGCTATAGGGAATTAATATAGAGTCGCAGGAAGGCAGGTGAAAGAGAGTATACAGGTTTTCTGATTAAGTAGAAATGACAGCAAGCGAAGTATGGTTTCTTGTATAGCATTGCTCGGTGGACTGTAGAACTCCTCAACTTGTCTGTTGGCGCGCGTGTCTGGCAGTATGGGTAGTTGAAAAACCAAGTGTAGAAGGATCATCAAGTATATAATCGTGGAATGATGTTGATTGAAGGTGAGAGGTTGTGAAGATTGAAGAGTTGCAGTATGAATAGGTTGAGTGGGACATCAAAGAAAGACAAACTTACAAGCCAAAAGATCAAGTTGAAATGAGTCTGAAATTGATTAATCGAGTAGAATTCGGAGGATTAATGATCGAATGATTCAAAGGCGCTGCCTGCTTAGAATTGAGGCGGAAAGCGAAAGAGAAGGAGACGATTTGAATTAGAGGTAAGTCGAGAGTGTGTTGATGATGGTAGGTTGGTTTTGATGGATGGATTGATGAGGAGATGAGCAAGAAATGAAAGGAATGAGTTAGACGAGAATCTACTGCAGACCAGCTGATGAGTGTGTGAGCGAGTAGAGAACGTCAAATTATCGAGATGGGTTGAGGATAGAGAGGGTGATGAAGAGAAAGTGAGTGGTTTGAAGAAGAGCAAGTCAGTCTCAAGTCACAGACCATCAGATTGAAATATTTAAGCCTGATAAATAATAGAGTAGTACTGAGTGAGATGAATTGACTTGAAAGGGTTTACAAACTTACCCAACAATGAATGAGTGAAATTGAGTGAGCGATGTCAAATTCTCAGCTTCAAGTTCAAGGATGGTGAGTGTAAGAAAGTAGATTAAGAACTTTAAGCTTCAGGCTGAGCTTCAAGTTGAGGAAGATTTGATTGGATGAGTGCTTGGCTGATCCCAAGTCAAAGGTGATGTAGTCTGTAAGTGATGGTGATGTTGATTTTTTTTTTTGTAAATTTTTATGATGAGGATGATGAAAAGTATTATGAGAATTATTAAGATGATAGTATCGAAAAACAAATGATATCCAAACAAATTCGTTTATAAAGTTCAAATCGTCAATTTTTTTTCTTCTTCTTTGTCAAATGAATTTAATGGCCTCTGATGATACCTTCTTTACCTTACCGCACCATCCCATTTGACTGACTGTGTGTCTTAAATTCTGAGTGAAGCGGTTTGACGAGGAGTTGATGATGATTGATCAATCTCAACTGTCAGTCTTGAATCCCCCCCTGGTGTGAGAGATGCATCAGACCGCCACCTGTAAAGATGCACCTAGTGAAAATAGCAGTAGCTTCTAGCTCTTCACCAAGAGCTATTCCAAAACGCACTCATATGGGATGCTTCGTTTGGATGCACTCACGTTCTCACCACTCATTCGTAATCGTATCAATCAGGAAGACAGGAGGGGAAAAAATAGCTCACCAAGCTCAACCTCACGGCTCGTCAAAACTGTCATGACGTGTTCCTAAGCTCTCCGTCATCCGATCAGGTCAAATTTCAAATCCCGGTCTCAAATGTGTTTTTTTGAACTTTTTTGATTCTCTTCTGACCGACCGCGCAAAGTCTCAGCATTTGTAAAATTAAATATTTGGGACTCTCAAACCTTCTTCTCTCTCTCTCTCTCTCTTTTAATATTCGGTGGTCTCTTGCTGAGATGATTATATGATACAACAGAGAAACTTTAAAGAGTTGTACCTTATTCTGTATGGTATCTTCGTCCCAGCTTGTGCCACAAAAATCAACAAACATCAAATTAACGTTTCAAGGCTTGAAAAAATCCACAAACGCGTCCTAGGCACATCAAGCGGAAGAACTAAACCATCACATCTCTGTATCCAAGCAAGCGTATCAAGGGATTCAACACTCAAGAGCACGGCATCCAGCGCTCTCCTTGAAAAAAGACCACACGTTAAGACTCAAATGGAAGTCTAAACGCCGATCAACGGGAAAATCAATTGAAGTTTTGATTTAGCCTCACACACCCCCACCTACAATCATTCAACTTTACCACCCTTTCTGTAATCACTTGATTAAAAGCTTGGATTCAATAGACACAAAACCACTTGACTTTAACCACTTCTCGTCCGTCGGATTTGTTTTGATTGCGGGTTTATTCCGAGAAAAGTGTCATGATACAAGTCAAGATTATCTTATCTCCCTCTCCCTCTCTCTCTCTGTCTCTCTTTATCAAAGCATTTGAAAATCGATATCAACGTACAAATGAAGAACGGACATGTGCGGAGCAATTGTCCATTTATTCTCCGAGACGGCGATGGAAAAAAAATACATAGTAAGATCGGAGAAGTTTGATTGAAGTTTTCTCAAGTCTCTTTAATTCCCGTCTTCTTTGCTCAAGTCATTGAATTTTTGTTTTTAATTATGTTGGCAATGAAGCTGATATATACGATAAAATTTCACACCCATTTCCTCTTTATTTTTTTATTGATAACCTTTTTTGACACCGATGAAGAAGTCATGATTGTTATGTATTTGATAAAGTTGTGTTCTCTAGTAAAGATACAACGTGTGATTTCTTTCTTTTGCTCATAGATCAAATGATGGGAAGGTAAAGGTTGTCCATGTATGCTCTCTTCTCTTCTCTCCTTGTATCCAATCCTGCAATTCTCTTTGACTCGTACTTCTTCCAAAATCACATAGAGTCAGCAACAAATGCGTTGTATGTATAAATCAGTATGTGGAAAGTCAAAAATGAGGCGTCTGTTTATGTGTAACTTTAAGAAGAACTCAATGGTGTATTTTTTTGTTTTTAAGCTTTGGGTTTGGTTGCCATGTGCAAGAACTTTGACCTCAGTTTATGCGAACGATCAAGGCTTGAGGAAAAAAAATGGTGGGTGTGTTCTGGTCACAAGGTGGCAGTACCCTCGGTTCCGGTCATAGTCCGTTCTGCGAGAGTCTGCGTATACCACATTTTTAGCACCAGTGAACTCATGTGAAGATTAATGCAAAAATGTACAAAATTATGACTAGTCATACAACATCATATGTTTGAATACAGACTCTAGGGGTCCAAAAATAGGAGGTACGGTGATGCTGGGAAAAAAAAGTGATCATGAGGCTGGGTTGAATTTAGGTAATTGGGGAAAGCAGAGCATGAGGTCACATATGATATGGAATGAAAGGGTTTGGGTTTTGTGAATAGTAAAAGATGCGAAAGCATCAGTGAGACTTGGTGTAAGAATGATTGAAATCTTGTTATTCTTAGGTTACGTTCGGCTGGTGCATTTTAATGTACCTTAAACCGATAATGTACATTAAAATCTTAATTTAATGCACATTAAAAAAATGCTGTTCGGCAGAGTTTTAATGCAGAATTTTAATTGGCTTAAACTGCCGAAAATGTACCAAAACGTGATTTAAAAATAATCGACTCTACAGTCGATTATTTCGTTAAAAAGGTGAAATGTCATCTCCTGGCACTTACGAAAATCACGAAAGAGCATAACTCAATAAAGTCTGTGCCAACTTTTCCCCGAAGGGATATAATACCGTCAAACCAAAATACAAACAACACCCTCTCCGACCCGCCTATTAAAAGAGCGTAGATCTAAGAGTGGTGAAGTAAGGACGGAGAGAAGATATTATTTAAAGATTGGTCAAAACAGAGCAAAATGAGTCAGCTTCGAGTTTCCAAAATAAGTAAAACCAAAAAAGAATTGACATCCAGATACACACGGAACTACCTTCTCTTTATAACAATAAAGAAAAGGAACGCAACTCAAAAGGTATCTTACTTTATTAAGAAAAAGAAACCGAAGCTCCAACATGAAATGAACTTCCGATCACGTGGTTTTTTGATTCCGGAAGCCGTAACGCAACATGTCCTCGGACATAGATTCGAAAAGCTTCTGAACTCCAACGCCCAGCAGACTGAATATAGTCCATTGAAGCACCCGACTGAGCCAAAGTTGTTGCCCCACCTGAACGCAGGGAATGGCCTGAAAATTGCTTGTCGAATAGCTTGTGAAATCTTGATAAAAACCACAAACGAGAAGGAGGAACACCTCTTGAAGTAATAAATAGTTCACGACAGGATAGAAAACAAAAATCTCTGGAATCAAGGTAGGATAACATAATCTTCACAGGACAGGCCGAAGAATTTTCAAAACGTTGAATTATTACCGGAACACCATTAAAGCTTGTGTCATCTTTAGAATAAGGTAAATGGTATTGAATAAATTTATGACAGTGAGATAACCTGAAGGAACTTCGCAAAATAATCTTTCTGGAATCGAAAAGTTTTGAAGAGTCCGGAATCGTGAGTTCGCCGAGACGATGTAAACCACCAAACCCCACACACAAAATAGCCAAAAATAAACGATCATCATGAGAAGCACCAGTTTTAGAAACAGCGAAATGTAAAAGATGAAGGGTGAGCGGGCTCTTCCGAACTACCGGTTTAGAATATCTCTTGATGCACGACTTCATAAATGCTCTAACCTCCTTGACTCTTGAATCGCAAACAACATTGGGATATTTTAGATTAAATGTAAAAGAAATCCCCACTAGATAAACTCGAACGGATCTAGGAGAAATTTTGATGCTCGTGTAAGAAATGTAATCAGACAAAGTTTCAGCATCGGGAATAAAAAGATAACCAAACTGGGTACAGAAACGAAAGAAACTTCTAAACCCAGATTCATATTTCATAATAGTTGAGATGTCCACCGTAGAACGGCGATTTAATTCAGATAAAGCTTTGATTTGATCTACAGTTGTAATATCTGAGTCCTTGTTCATGATTGATGATGCCAGTGGAGATTAGATTCTTTGAAGTGATCAAGGTTGACTTCAGTACCACCAGATAATAAAGATTGGTCAATGTTGAGGAGATTTATAGATACCGGATTATATTGATGCTTAGCTTGAATCGTATGATTCCTCGAAAGCAAGTCTGCACATGAATTCTGTAATCCAGGGATATGAGCTACCTTGACTTCTGCTTGAGACGCGACCAACCGTTTTATTATGTGTTGAAACAATGGACGGACAAGTTGATTAGGGCGATGAGAATTGAATAAATGAAAAACCAGTTTATTGTCAGTATGCACATATATTCTCTTTGAACAAGCATCAATGCCCAAATCAATGGCTGTTATAACGGCTAAAAGCTCGGCCCAGAAGATATTACGAAGAGGGGGAGGAAGGGGTAAATGAAATGCTAGTTTCAACGCCGGTTCCCATACGCCAATCCCAAATTGACACGCGTCAGTAAAGTAAGACGAGTCGGCCTGAAATGAAGACCACTTTGCCGATTTCAAAATTAAGACACCGTTGCTACCTTCAAAATATTGAATTAACCATCTGATGTCGTCCTGATTTTCCTTGTTGAGATGAATGTTAGAAAACCGTTCGATTTTTCCAGCTGTTTTCTCGTACAAACTCTGCAAAGCAAAACGACCCAAAGGCATCGAGTTGAAACCCCAATTGATCCATCCTTGCATCGATTGCCAATCTCGAAGAGAATGTTTTGGAACTAAAACAAATTTTTTCATTGCTTCGATCATCAACGTTTTCTTATCAGGTTCCAGATAGATACTCATTTTCTCGGAATCGACCACGTGTCCAATGACTTCCAATGCGACGCCGTGAACCTGCTTCTTCCAAACCCAAGGAACACCTAATATGTCAAATACCATTAATAATTTTGCTTGAGGACCTGGAATACGATGCTCCTTAAAAACTACCCAATCAGTTGCATCTGCTACCGACCAAATGTCATCCATCATACTATTTAAATACTTGATATGAAAGATCTCCTGCAATATCCACAGAATCAACAAAAAGAAACCACACCAAATGTGGGGAGAAGCTGAAGAACCAAACGTAAGATTGTGATCAACCCTTGCCTTCCCATTTCTCGTTATTCTAAGGATTTGTCGAATTTGGTACTGAGGATGAGCTGCAAGAGTCCTGAAAGCTCCCTCCACATCTGATTTGAACACTATCACCTTTCCCTTCTTTCTCTTCAATTCCATCAAATATGGAGCAAACGTCTTTAGCGAATCATAAGAAACTCGGATTTTATTTTTATCAACCAGGTCATTAGGAGAAGGGTTGCCAAAACTCATGTTTGAACATACCCGCATCTTTTTCAAATCTTTCTTTGATGTCATTAAAAGTGGAATGACTTTCATGCCAGGTAAGAGCGTGGTGAATTCTTCAGAATAACGGCCTTTGCTGATTTCCTCTTCACATTGTTCTTCTAATAATTGTTGATTATCAAAACACGTTTGGTGATTCGGAATGTCGGATATTTCTGAGGAAGGAAGAGAAGACGAAGGCCAGAAACCCTCTCTTAAACCTTTTATAACTGAACGCACAAAAGGTTGGTTAGGGTGAGTTTTTAAAAGTTCTTCAATTTTGTCGATTTTATAAGGCGTTTGAATTTTAAACAGATGGTCGTATTGTTTTAATATGAATGCTGCGTCCTCATCAACATCCAATGACGGAGGATCAGGAAACGGAACCGCAGTCAAACTCGATTCGATAGCTGCCGAGAAACCTGTCGGGTTGTAGGCGTCCCACTGGTATCCTCGTAAGTAACGTTCAGACGAGTATTCTTCAGGTGTGAGCGTATCCTGGATGCTTTGCACGACATCCCCTGACGTTCTATAACAACTCCATATATTAGTAAATCATCAAACTCCAATCCACTCACAGATTTTTATAACAGAGAAAATGATAAGAAAACATACACAAAGCTCAAGCCGCTTGCATGTAGGCCCAACTGCGCATACTCCTGTTTTATTCCAACTAAAACAGAATTGATCCTTGGGATTGGGAATCTTAGAAGCATCCTCAATAGGAAACTTCCCATGATGCTTAAACCATGAATGATATTTATCTTGATCAAACGGTTTCAACGCTGAGTTTTGTGCTGGGTTTTGTTGAGTAAAACCTGATCGTTGCCTTGAAACATTTTGATTAAACGGACGCGACGAGGAAGCTAATTTATTACGTTAGAAGAAATTATTCAAACTTTCCCAAAGAAATAGCGAAATACTAACTGGAAGCAACAGGATTGAAAGGAGCAACAATACCAAAACTATGCTGATTGTATGCACTCCCGAAAAATTGAGTTTTGAGCACCTCACAATCTTTATGATCCCAATCGGAAAAACAAATATATTTCCGATTTGCCACCTGAGATCTAAACGCGGCATTGTAACCCGCAATATTCCTCCAATTTGCCATAACACCTGCTGACCAAAATTGCGATTTAATGTATTTACCATATTCAGAAATGAAAGATTCACAATCGGGAAAAGCTGCCTTGATTGCTTTCTTAAGGATACCGAAGTAATACAACCATTCCGCGAGATCAATGATTTCTTGAGTAATGTTCTTTGAAATCTCGAGTCCTTTTTCTTTACCTGACGCAGCATAAGAAGTATCGCCTTTCTTTGGATTAAGAAGCTCTCCTTTAATCCTCCTAACATCGATAAATTTTCCCAATAACAACTCTTTCGAAAGAACGTCGGGAAAGTCGGGAGGTTTTGCTGAGTTATTAAAATATTTAACTGCTTGAGAAATACTAGAATCGTATCCTTTGACATCTGCCGCAAATAACAACGCTCCCGGAGTGAAATTCCCAGTAGGAGTGTCGACCTCTTTTTTCTTAGAAATAAATGCGTATTTCTTAGCATTCTTCTCAGATTTTGTTGATGAATCTGAAGAAGAATCGGAAGATGTATCTTTATGTTTATGATGCTTCTTCCTCTTCCCTTTATCATTAGATTCGTGCAAAGATAATAGAGAACTGAGTTGATTTTGAGTTTCAACATTTTGTTTGGTAAGCAAAGCAATCTTCTCATCACTCGTAAGGACTCTTGGGATATTGATATCAGACTGGGTTGATGCACGAGTTTGCTGTCCCTGCGCTGGAGTAACAGGTCTAGACAAGTCCGGAGGATAGATCGGATTTTCACTAGGATTAAAGATGAAAACTTTGTCCTTGTTTGATCGAGGAACAGATGTCGGAATGGGAAGAAGGTTTTTAAATAACGGTCTCCCGGATTCTTTATCAAGTCTGACAAGCTTGATCGCAAAACTGGACCAGTGTCAATACCAGTTCTTATAATGGAACGGTATGACTTGTGCGAACTGGCTTCTGATTTCCGCCATGGATATGACTGTTGAACCACCGGCTTCCTGATATGATTTCTCAATATCGGCCAACCTAGACGCAATTCTCGCAGCTTCGTCATAGTTGCTGGCATCACCGGACATACCCTTTTTACCTTTAACACTTTAAAAAATAATAGACTTTTAAAGATAAAGAACTTATATAGAGAAATTGATTTTCGATAAGTGGAAGTGAAAATGTGGTAAAGTAAAAATGGAAACTCTATTTTTAAAAAATAATAGACTTTTAAAGATAAAGAACTTATATAGAGAAATTGATTTTCGATAAGTGGAAGTGAAAATGTGGTAAAGTAAAAATGGAAACTGGTCAACAGGTAATGACGTCAATCACCTGGAAGGTAATATAACAAATCAACAACCCGGTCCGTCATTACACATTTTTGTTACACATACCTGTTATCCGATGACATTCCCATCAGTAAATAACAAGTGACCTACAACTAACATTATCCCCTTTTGATCCAGCTGAAAACTGGCCCCGCCCTTTGTACTTCGCATCGTTCATCGGTCCTCCCTTAGGTAAAATTGTACTTGTCCTTTTTTTTCCAAATCTCAACCTTCATACAACTTCACCCTTTCACCACTTTCCACCACTCACCTTTCGAATTCGAATTCCAAACTATTCAATCAATCACTCGAGATCAATTGATCACTCGAGATCAATGGGTCAACCACCAAAGTCAAGCTCACAAGCTCCCAAGCCCCAAGCCAAATGGACCGAAGCTCAAACACGCACCTTGCTCGACTCACTCCTAGACTTGAGTCACGACAATGATAGATCCGACAACAACTTTCCGCCAACGGTTTGGGGAAAAGCTGTCAAAGAGTTGAACGATACACATGAAATTGACCGTGACGTCGCACAAGCAAAGAATCACTACGGTACAGTAAGCACTTTCACTTCATTCTTTCTATTTGACTTTTCATAGTGACTCGTCACTGTACATCATCTGATTGATGTTCATCCTTCCATACAGCTCAAGCGACACTACGGTCTCATGCGTGATCTTAAGGAAGGTTCGGGATTAGGCTGGAGTGAAGAAAAACAGAATGTTATAGGAGATGAAGACTTCTGGATTGGTTGGATCCACATAGGTCATTCAACTTACCTCTATGCTCTGATTCATTCTCACTTACATTTGAATATGTCACAGGGACATAAAGGATCACAGATCTTCAAGGACCATGGATTTCCTTACTTCACAGCCATGAATTTCCTTCTTGGTTCAACTCCGGTTGCTGGTGCTAATCGAACGGGCACCAGTACCCAGAAGCGAAAACGCAAATATTCCCTTACAGCCTCAGAGGAGGCACTCGACAACTCTGACGTAGAAGAGCCTATCGAGAAAGGTGAGAAAGAAGAAAATAAAGTAGTTGAAAAAGGGGATAAAGGAAAAAAAAAGTAATCGAGCTGGCAGGTACATGTATTTCTTTCATTCTAATCATTAAAATCCCAATCTTTTGTTCAACTATCTTGTTTCTATCCCATTAAAGGCAACTCTTCCAATGCAGACGATGCACTCCCACCACCACCACCACCACTAGCACGTAGACCTACCGATCCTCCAATCCTGTTGAAGTCATCAGCTCGAGAAAAGACAGTCCCTGCAGATCCGAAGAAGCCATTCACTTTGGCTGCTACCATCCCCAAACCCACCAACTCATCCTCTTCCAAGCCGAGTGGGTCTTATAAGCCACCAGTCAACCTTGCAAACTCACTCAAGCAAGTTACCAAGAATTCAGCCCTCAAGGCTCAAGCACTGTTCGAAAAAGAAAATCAAAAGGATGCTCGAGCTGACGCTCGAGCTGATGCGCTTGTTGACGCAGCTCGAATCAAGAGAGAAGCTCTCCACCCTCCACCTCCTCAACGATATCAACCTCAGGCTATGGCTCGCTTCAAAGAGCACAGTCAAGAGAAATTCCCAGCTGTCTCCGATCGTATGGCTGCAGCAAAGATCTTAAGAAACGAAGAGAATGCCGAATTATTTTTAGAATTAGAAGACGATCTTTGTTTTACATACTTGCAAGAGACAATTGATGAAGAGAAGAAGAAAGGTCAAAATCAATGAGATCTATCAAAATCGAATTTATCATTACAAATTTATCTTTACAAAAGGTTTTCATTACAAAATACAATTTTTCTTAAATGCTATTGTGTTTTAACTACTACTGTGTTTGAACTGCTATTGTTATTAACTGCTATTCTACATTGTTAAAACTATTGTACATTCTTAAAGTTATGATCTCTTATTCCTTGTCCGAGTTTGAAATAAATATGTTTTTCAGTGCCCAATGAACTTGAGTTTGCCTAAATGCGATGTGGATGTAATTGATAATCATCCCACATTTCCCGAGCTAAGATATCACGGTCTTCAGTAGCATTAGCCCGCTCCTCAGCTGTCGGTGCACGGTAAGCAACTACTTGAGCTTCATCCCAAGTAAGTTGTCTTGCCCTTTCTTGTTGATCATACTCATCGAAGAAGATATCCTCGCCACTTTGTCGAATGATATTGTGAAGTACAGCTAGAGCAACAACCAGTGCACCCTGTCTTTCGATAGGGAATCTTCTCATATGTACAAGTGTATTAAATCGAATCTTCCATACTCCAAATAGCCTTTTGATTACATTACGCAAACCCAAATGCCGTAGGTTGAAGAGCTCTTTGTAGTCTCGAGGACGGCGTCCACCAATACCCCACTGCTTGAGATGATAGCGGGTGGCTCGATATGGGGCCAAGAACCCATCTTGGTTGGTGAATCCGGCATCAGCAAGATAGTATCGGCCTATGTGTGGAATTGATCATTAGAAAGCTTCTAATGATCAATTTTGCGTGATAGTGAACTTACCGGGTGGAACAAGGAAGCGGCCATCCCTTCGTGCTACCTCAAGGACACGGCTATCGTGGGCTCGTCCTTCAAATCCTGCAAGGATGAATGTAAAATTGCCTTCGAAATCGCAGCCAGCAAGAACATTTTGGCTGAAGGTGCCTTTATGGTTACGGTAAGGCGCCTGTTCAGCCTCAGGAAGGATTGCTTGGATGTGAGTTCCATCGATGGCTCCAACACAGCCTCGAAACCACGGAAAGGTCACTCGAGATCCGCTGATTGCCTCTGGAACGGGAGCTCCTGGGTGTGGTTGTTTGATCAATCGATCCTCTAGATCCTTGAGAGACAACAATACTTTGTTGTAATACCTTGAGATAGTATCGCCTGAATGTTGGAATCGTTCTCCGGCAAGACGATTGGTGCCAGCGTGTCCAACAAGGAATAAGAATATCATAACCTGTTCGGTGCAACTGAGGTGGATTGAATCTTCGAGATATGGTTCAAGATGTCTCATCAGGCCTTTAAAGGCCACCTTGGTCATTCTACACACTTCTCGGAAGCGGACTGGGCTTCCTTCATAGACCTCTCTTGCATACATAGCCCCAGTAAGCGCTGAAGTTCGGCAGGGAACCTTTGGACGGTTTGCTAGCTCGATTCGGTCTTGAGCAGCACCAGTGAGTAAGGCGAGGACTTCATCATCACTGTCAGATGATGAAGCTGAAGATGAGGATGAGGATGAAGACCATTGGTCTTCATCGGAAGAATTATCATTGTTGTCTGACATGATTTTAGGATTACGGTCAAGAAGATTGGTGATGGATCAAGTTCAGCAATGAAGTTGATCAAATTCAATCAACTTCATTGCCGAACACTTTTTGCATTATAAGGTACATTTAATAAAGAAACGTGAAAAAGAGAAAAAAAACGATTTATCACTTTTTGCGGTAACAAAACGCACAGCAACTTGACGTGCCTTAATGCGTTAAACTGGAGCCGAACGTAACCTTAGTCTTCAGTTCAGTTGCAAACTTCATTTCTTTTCGGTGACTTTTTGAATTCGATAATTAATAATTAGTAGAGGCTTTTCCGCTTAGCTTTGATCTCACAATTTTTTTTACTGATGTGTTTCCTTCTTTTAAAATAACGTCGCTAGTCATCATTGTAGTGCTTGAATATTCTATACGCTCTTCTTTAGGTGCTTTCAAACTAGGAAAAAGTCGAAATGTTCACCAGAAAAATCGTCAACTGTGTAATTACAATACATGTGATACAAGACTGTAGTGCAATCATAGTTTTTCATTACATGCTTTTTTGCTCCTTCAAAATTGTGAAGCCCTACGAGGGAGGAGGAGGGAGGCCCTGGGAGGCCCCCTCCAAATACAAAGTTGAACTTTGTGATTGCACTACAGCGATGTATCACATGTATTGTAATTACACAGTTGCGAAATAGTTACACAGTTCACATTTTTTCTTGTGAACATTTCGACTTTTTCCTAGTTTGAAAGCACCTTTTGTAGCGTAAAAGACAAAATACCAAGATGTAAGAAGACACCGAGAGTCAGACCAACGTGTAAACCGGCTTTCATTTTACCTAATTAGAATTTGCTCAAAGATTCGCTTCTTCCATATTTCATGCATAGCTGATCTCTAGAAACCGGGGCTCGTACATAGACTTTTTCTCCATAAACTTTGTAGTTTGATGAACAGATCAGAAAGACTTCCTTGATATCTTGACAATACCACGGTGAACCATTTGATAGAACCTTCATACCAAACACATCATCACGTGTTTTGAAAAACTGCGTGGCTATGAGGAGTCATTTTACAAACAAGACTTTCTCATTGTGGAGATTTTTTTTGTGGTGCGTAATTATTCGAAGCTGTTGGGGAGTGCTCAACGTGTATTATAAACTACGTTATGAGTCACTCTTTTTTCATTGTGTACCTTTGAATTTTCTATCCATCTTTTTTATCAGGAAGTCAAATGTGTACTTCGTTCGAGTGGCCATTGTAAGTCACCCAGGGTGCTGTGAGGTGCTGTGAGGTGCTGTGAGGTGCTGTGCCGCTGTGATGAGGGAAAAGAGGGGAAAAGGAAACTTAAGAAGCTCCCACGCAGTCGTCTGTTGCTCGCGACAGGCTGAGATAAATTTTGAACCCAATTTTTTGAGACAAGATTTAAGGCAAAGGGCACTGCAGCAAATTCCTCGGGGAAAAAATATGATGTTGCAGTCAATTCAGAAAAGCTTGTCACAAATTCCCCACCAATTTGCTGGAATTTTGAGGGCAACTTTGGTCAAGCTTTTACAATTATGGCCAAAAGAGCAGGGCACAAAGTTTCTCGTTTCTCTTTAGACCACCCTGGAATCTTTGGCAGTAAAAGGTGTAGAAGGAATTCAAAGACGTCTTCTGCAAACAGCTCAAGAAGCCCCTCTTCTGACGCGGCCACATCTGCTCTCCAAGAGGGGCTTGAGACTAATACCCCATCTTTGGCCTGAGTTTTTAAGCAATTTTGCTGGAATTCCTTTTCCAAGGGCTCTAAACATCATGAAACCTTGCAATAAATTTGGCAGAGCTTCTTCAAGCTCTTTTGCTTTTCCACATATTTTTTAGTCTGTCACCACTCTTAGATCATAAAGAAATTTGAGAAATACAGATAATCTAAACTTAATAATGAGGTCATGGAAAGGCTTTAACAAGCACATGTTTAGGCAACATCCCAGCCAAGGCTAATAGCCAAGGAGTAATAAATCCTTAACATTAGATGCCACATTTTTTAAGTAAACAGGAATTGAATATAACACAAAATTAAAGAATCTAAAATTGGCTGCTTCTTTATCTTGTTTTTTTGTACAAAAAAGCATAAACAACCCTGAGATGAAATGAGATTTATTCAATAAAATATATTAACTTATAACTGAAGATATAAATCAAAACATAACCCAGGGAAAGATGGGTGGGAGGGACAAAGAATTGTAGTGAAGAAGATGAAGTAACTTTAAGGACACGGATATTTTTGACAAAAGTGAACCTAACATCTTCTGATGAGGATAGCAAGGATAAGCTTGTGCTCAACCTCTTACTGATCACTCATGATTTTTCACCTTCTGGGAATCTTTGACCTTGGTGATGCATCCTATGCCAACAGTAATGGTATTCTAACAGGCTTTTGCTACCACCTCCAAGAGTGGTATTGAGGTCAAACTGCACCACAAAACCATCAAGCACTCTTCAATTTTTGCTATTCTCAACTGAGAATGAGTATCAAGCAATACTTTGGTGTCTGAAAGATTTGATTCATCATTCTAGTCTTAATACAAAGCTTGCCAATATTTGACAAGGAAGTCCTGTAGTGTCACTTGCTTTTATTCACAACCTCATCATGTGAGGTACAAATGATCAGTTCTTCAAAGTATTCAATGAAGAACAATGTGAGCAAGATGGTGCATGGGTCTGTTAAGCTCAAGATGATTCTGGCCCTGTGGTCAGGAATGTCCAAGGTGCTGCAAATGTGTTCAGAGATGATATTTCAATAAGGATGTGGGCTCATTACCAAGCTCACAGAAATCATCACTGATTTGAATATAGTAAGTCAGCTTTCTTAACAAATTCTCTTGTTCTCAGCATGCTGACTATTATTGTTTTTAGCTATGATGTGATGATTCAATTCCCTTTACACTTCTGAAATTCACCATCAGAGGCTTACCAATCCAATAAGATCATTGATGTGATGTATGTAATATGATCTTTTGATCATTCTTTGTTTGATGATATGATTAATTTATTCAGTAACAGGTGATGTTTTCCCAATTACTAAGCTTTTGTATTTCAGATTTGGGTTATATCACTGTGTTTGATCATTCTAAAAACAAAATTAAGTTTATCTGGTGTTGAATCAATGTATCTTAATAAGCATCTATGATTGTGCTGTGTTAGAAATGGTTTTGACATTTCAAAAATTTAGACCTTTCATAACCCATGTTTTAGCCCCATACAGACACTGAATAACCCATAATTCAACCTCAGTAACTGGATCACACATTCTCTTTTCACTGGATCAATCCCAATTATTCTTTAATTCACCAATTTGTAGCTCACATCTCTTCATATTAAATCTTGTCATGAATATTACTGATAACTAATAATCAACTTTTCTTTTTTCATTCAACCAATAATGTATTTTTAAACCTTCTTGACTTCTTTTTTTGGCTGGTCTACTTTCTCTTTTCATTCACATCTGATCATCATCAACTTGTAATAATTATTAAACTTGGCTTTCTATATTGATTTTCTTTTTCTTTTCTTTCTACTTGGATCATTGAAACTAAAACTTGACATTAAAACTAAGATGTATGGTCAAAGTGATGTAAAAGTTGTTTTTTGTGCTTTTAAAGTGAAAGATAATAACAAAATCAAATCTAAAGTCTTGATTGGTGCAGTCATTGGCTCACCAAAGTGTGGGACTGAGCGTATGCCAATCATCCTGGCAGACCATCTTGCTCTTCCATGTGTTGTTACTTTGATAATCTCAGTGCTAACCAACACAGGCCACAACAGCCACTTTACTGCAAGCCATCAATCATTTTGTCCCATTATCCGACTGCGGCCATCAGTATTCCTACCTCTGAAACACATTGGCCAACAATCCTCACAACAACATATCATGAACCACCCAGCCCTTTCAGACCCCTCCAGAAAAAAAAAGGTTCAAACCTATGAAACACCAATCCTTTGGCTCAAAACACTACCTAACTCATACAGTGAAAAGTGTGTTAGTGCTGTGGAATTCTAAAGGGGTGGTGATTGGTGTTGCGTGTTTTGCCAGCAGTAGGGGGATTCTTCTACAAAGATTTTCTTTGTTTTGTCACATTGTTGCAAGTGCTTGGGGAAGTGAGGGTGTCAGACAGTCTGTGAGCATGTGTGTCATTGAACAAAGTTGTGCTGAAATCATAACAACATGAGATTAAGATGTGTAATGAGATGATCAATGAATTTCACAGTTTGAAGCTCTTCTTAACAGAATGATCACTTTGTACTTCTTTTTGAGAAAAGAAAATCTGAAGTTTAGAGAAGTACATTAAATTATTATGAACTGATGATGATTCAAAAGTAGAAAAAAGTTTGCTTAGTTTGATTTTTTTTGGTCAATTTATTTTTTGATTCTTGACCTGAATAATAAGTATACGAAATAAATCACAATTACAGGGTTTTTGCAAAAGAAAGTGACTCTTGATTCTCTCCAATATTTCAGTCAGGTAACTTTAGGTATACTTGTACAAAAACTTTTCAAGCCAGTATTTTCTTCTTGAAAAAATATCCCTCAGTCTCAGAGATTGGGTATCAACTACTCATCTAAGGCTCAAGAGAAAAGTTACAAGTACTATCTGCTATTGAAGAGCCAACCTTTGGGGAGCTTTTTAGGCAAGACTATGTCAAAAACAATCTTAAGATATCTGATCTAAGCTGATAAATGAAACTGAGTAAGATCAAGACCAGGTATAATAAAAAGTTTAGGAAATATATATAAAAAACCTCTCTCAAGGTAAGATTTCAGCTAATGGAAGTTCATATAAGATTTTAATCTTCAACTCAATATGATACACAACCATTCACATTATTTGTGAAGAAAATTCAATGAAGAAAACTATGATTGTATTTTTGATTTTTGATTTCCAAGAATGTTAACAAAAACCAACAAGAATCAATTATAGATCATCATCAAATTTGGTGCAAGAATCATAATCTTAAGGTATCATTTGAACTTCTTTTCCATCAGTTTTATAAAGAATTTGTTCTTCATTAATATTATATAACTTTTTAATTAAAATACTTTTTAAAAAGAAAAACTCATCAAACCAAACATAAAATAAAAACAAATCATTCAAGATCATCATCATACATAAAACTCGTCATCAACTTTAACTTTTTTCTTTTGACATAATTACCAACTTAAACCATCCACAATCAAACAACATCATCATTATTATTATTTCATTACCAAGCATCAGATTCTGATATATTCCAACTATTTAAATTTGGATGACTAATCATCTCAGAACTAATTGATTGATCCTCTTGATGATTGATTAAATCACTTTCACAACTACTGTTACTTAATAAATATTCTCCATTTCTTGAACCATCATCTTCGAAACAATCTAAATTAATCATATTCTTCAAATGATCTTTTAACTGAATCCAAAGGAGAAAAAAAACATCAGTAATAAAGAAAAGAAGAAGATGCAAAAAGTAAAAATACTAAACTGTTTTCAATCTAACAAATTCATAAGAACCAAATCTACCCAAACCATTCTTTTCTCCCCATTCATTTTCATCTTCATTAACCTTATCATCTTCTTCATTTTCATGATCTTCATCAACCTGAATCTCTTTTAACAACCCTTCATAAACTTTCATTTCTCCTAATAATTTAAATGATTTAACAATTTTCTTTTGATCTATTTGTAAATTAGTTGATTTAAACTTAAAAAAAACAAAAGCAAAAGTCATCATCAGTCAAACTTGAAGGAAAGAAGGATTTTAAGAATGACAAAATGACTTACTAGGGATTTCCATTGATTGAATAATGTTTGGTAATAACTTGGAAAAAGGTTTAAAGTTTCTAAAAAGACGTTTAGATTTAATACACAAAGATCCAAAAACAGCTTACAAACCTTTTCTTGATCCTATTCAAATCCCCCACAAGCACCAAAAAAAATCAAAACAAGATCAATCAAAAAGAAACAATTCAAATATGAATATGAAAAGAACAGACAAACCTTTGTGGAATGAATCAAAAGATTAAACAGATTGGAGATTTCATCTTTATGATTCATTAACAAACTCATATCAAAAGCTGAACTAAGAATTACTAATCGAATCAAAACAAACCAATCATCTTCATCTTCATCTTCTTCATGCTTTTGAATTGAATTTTGAATTAAACCAAATAAACCATCAAATTGAAATAAATCTTGGATCGGAATCAATAAAATCAATGAAGAAATCAAATTAGTTGTAGGGACTTGAAGTTGTGAAAAAGTTTTTAAAATTTTTAGTTTGGTTGATTCGGTTGAGTTTACAGATTGAATCAAGATTTGAAAAGAGTCCTGTAATAAATTGATTGAAAAATTTGTTGAAAATAAATGGTTTAAAGTTTGGATTAAGATCAGAAAGTTATGATGAACCAAATCACGGCTCTCTAATGTCTGTTCAGTCAAAACAGATTTTTTTGATTAATATTTTATTCAACACAGGGGAATGGAAAAGAAACAGTTATAGAAATTATGTTTACCATGATTAAATCATTGAAAGAATCCATAAGTCTTTCTTTAAGAGTTTCATTCAATTCAATGGTCCAAGTTTTAATTATCAAATCACAAAACTTTTCCACAGACCCATTCATCTACATAGAAAAATTCAGATCACATTATAAATCAACAAGATCAATTTTAAATCAAAATTCAAAGAAAAAAACTCACAAGTGATAAATTAGAACAAATCAATGTCTTAAGAAAGGTATAAGCCTCTAAATCATACTTTAACTGTTCAGAGAGACATTCCAAAACATTACTCCAATCAATAACCACACCCTCTTCTCCAATTACCAATTCATCCAAAGTTGATAATTGGGTTAGATAAGAAGGATTCATAATATATAGTTGAATTAAAATCCATTCTGCTTGAGATCGAAATAAATTGGAAACTTGATGGTTTTGTATAATTTTTCTCATCTATTCAAATATTAAAAAAACATATTAATAATTTATTTTGGAAAAGAAATCAAAGAAAAAAATCACACTTAACTGTAAAAGCCAAATTATCTATTACACATTCTTCAATATTACTAAGAAAAACAAAATTTCAAGGTCATGAGTTATTTTTTTTTGGATTCTAGGGTTCTTTAAAAAAACTAAAAAAAAAACTCAACTGATCATTAATAGATTGTAGAATTGGAACAAATAAGTTATTGAATTGATTGTTTAAAATTAATTCTAAATTGATAGTCGATTCAACATGTTGTTTGATGCTTCCAATCCATAATCCAAAAGTATATACTTTGATACTTAATTGATGTTGAGTTTCTATCAAAAAAAACAAAATCATAAAATAAGATTAGATCCTTAAAAAATGCAAAACCAAGATGAGAAACTAGAACATACCTGATGAAAGATTTTGAATTAAAAGTAAAAATGAAAATTGATGAATTCTTGAAAAATATTCAAATAAACTTGAAGGGATTGAATGCTCTTCATCTTCTGGATTTACAGAAAACAAAGAAACAATCAAATTTGACCAACTATAAAGTTGTTCAGCTGTAAGTTCAATGGATTGAGATGAACTCCATGAATCCAAAGCTTGTAAAATGATTTCACAAGCTTTGATTAAAATTCCTTTTGATACTATTTTTAATTCAAAAGAAAAAGAACATTAATTTGATAAGATTGATTTGATTATAAGATACAAGAAGATGAGAATTAAACTTACATTGAGGATGTTGGATTATGGTAGAATAAGTATTGATGATTGTTTGATTGATCTGATTTGAATTTAAAAAGAAATTACTATATTGAAGAATTAATTCTTCATTTATAGTAGTAGAGTTTATAATCATTGATAATAAATCTGATTCAAATCTATTGCTGAGTTCCTGTTACAAATATGAAGGGAAGTGATTAGATTTGAGACTATAATTTGATTTGTTTGAAATTTACTTACTTGTAATTGACTTTCTTCAAAGCTTTCAATTGATAAGATGGAGATAATTTCAAAATTTAAAGTAATTTGTTGTTGATTTTGATAATGCTCAAAGAATTCAAGGAAATGTTTGTTAGAATACTAGAATCAATCAATATTTAGGGTTAGCAATGAATCATTAAGAATATTTTTTTTGGAAAGAATTTACATACTCTTTTGATGATAAGTTTTGATCTTAAATTGGAAATACTAGAAATTGATTTTAAAATAAGATAAATGGTAGAAAGATTTAAATTGTATCCAATCAAAAGTGAATCTAAATCAGTAAGATCATTAGTTAAACACTGAATCTTGATCAATTGTGAAATGATTTCATTTGATTCTTCCATAAATTTTTGATCCACTTCTGTCTCTTCATTTTGATGATTTAATTTTCCATTAAGATTTAACATAAATTTCAGTAGATCATCTCTTAGTTGAATTTCTTTTGGATTCCAGTTTTTGATGTTTTCTATTGTTCTTTTTAAGATGATTAAAGCTCTTTGTCTTTCTATGATTTCATTTTCAGTTCTTAAGTTGGCTTGAAAGTTGATGTTTGATATAATTATTGGAATTGAAGTTAAAGGTTGATTTATAAATTGATCTATGAAGACTTGATCTGAGCTTGGGTCTTTACAGGCTGCTTTGAATTTTTCTACTTGCATGTTTCAATAAGTGCTATATAATTTGATTTTGAAGTTATAATTGAATCAGTTAATTGAAGACGGTTGTGTAAGATAGAAATCGATGATGAAAAATCAAAAAAGAGTTTAAAAGATAAAGCTGCTTACATATATATATCTTTCTCGAATTGAGATCTCGATAAATTCCTTTGTGTGATAGAATCTGAGTTAGCTGAGTGAGCAATCTTCAGAAAATGCTCAGATCTAATGCTCACTTTTCTCGGCTATCCCTTGATTACCATCATCATGGTTTCCCATCATTTCGATAGATTGATTGATAGATTGATATCTGTTTGTTATTTTGTAAAAGTGTGAAGTGAATTTGAATTGTTAAGAACTTCTCAATGCTGCGTACAATTTCACAATTCGATTTGAATTTTGAAGTTTGAAATACAAAATCAGTTTTTAGTTTTCATTAGTCTCCTTCTCTTCTCTCCTTCCGCTCTTTACCTCTTCACCTCTTTACCTCTTCACCTCTAATTCCCTTCAACAAACTCAAGTCTTCGTCCTCACTTTCTTCAATCTCAATATCATTCATTCATCATGTCAACAAGTACCGATCTACCTCCATCTCTCGAAGCCATTCTCGCTCTTCGACCTCCACTAGCAACTTCTACTCGTACCGATCTAGCTCCTTCTTTTAAACTTTTACGATCTTTGGTCAATAATGTTTATGGTTCAGCTGCTTCTCGTGGTCTCGAACCTGGTCTTTGGCGTGCTCAACTCTCTCGTGCTGCTCAACGTGCTGCTCAACTCATCCAAGCGGTTTGGTCGAAATTAGGCGGTGAAGGTGGGGTGATCGTAGATGAAGAAGGTGAAGGTGGCAGAGGTGTGATGAGATTACAGGGGTAAGTATTTCGAAAGATTTCCTTTTAACTCCATCTGCTTGGTCGATCAATCAAGATATCTCAAGGTCATCTTTCATATCTTTACCATGCTTGCTGTATAAGCTTTTATGACCTTGAGAGTCAATTTTACCTTTTCTTCGCCACTCGTTTCAATACCTGCACCGAAATATAATTTGACCAGCTGAAGTGATTGTGCACGACTTGATTATTTTCGAAACTGATCATCCTAAACTTGTTTCACTTGGTTTATAGGGTGATCTCTGATTTACAAATCTTTACTGGATCACTTTCATCCGTACAAGATCCACTTTCAAGTCTTTTATTAGACTCGGCTGCTTTTGCGCGTACCCAAGCTACAGTCAACTCTTTAATTAAGAAATTGGCAGGATTGGTTAACCATTATAAAGTGAGTTTGACTTATAGCCAACTACAATCTCAAGTTGAAATCCAAAAACTGATGTTATCCATCACTAATCTCAACTTCTGAATCATTTTCATCATCGATCAATCATCGATCTTTCAATTTCGTCTTATTCACCACCGATCAATCAAATCTATTCGAATTCTTACTTCATTGATCAATCTTTTAATCAACTCATCATCAGGTCACTGAATTAATTGCAACTCCTCTCAGCGATTGGGCCGAAGAAGATAAACTTGACAAAGCTGAAGATATAGCTGCATTACCTATCTTGATCGCTAAGAGTCGACCGAGTAAAGCAGTCCTTCGTAAATTCGAAGCCGATCTTGCTCTACGTGAATCAACCGCTATCGATCCTGAAAATGAGTCAACTTCCGATCAAATCACGACCACTACTACACCGGGGAGCCCGCCTACCTCACCTGACAACTCTCGAAGAGGTCTTGCCACTCAAGGTATCACTGCTGCCAAACGCTCCGAATTCTTACGATTTGTTTACTCGCAAAATCCTGATCTCGTTAGCTCATCTCAAAGTCTCGATACTGCTGTAGCAGTGGGCACAGTAGCTCTCTCTTCTATGAACCATCCCTCTCGCGCTCCTTCTTCAAATGGTGCAGATGATTCAAAGTCAAGTTTGGGAAAACCTTCATTGGTTAAACAACGAATCTCCAACTTTGCAACCAATTCAAATGCACCTGCACCTCTTCCTACTTCACTCAACTTACCTGCTTCTAATCGTAGGATCGCTTCAGATAGTAGTGTGGCTAGTATTGGTAATACTAGGAAAGTTTGGAAGGTTGACACTAGTGAGTTGGATGCGGTTCAACGACGTAGGACGAGTGGTAGTTTCAGTCAACCTCGACCTAGTCTACCTCCACATGTCTCAATCACCGCTCCTCCTGCTCGTTGGAGAACTTCAAGACCTGCCTCAATCACAAGTCGTACGTCTTTGGAGGATGCGGTACCTGAATTGGAGAAGATTGGAGGGAAAACAGCCTCATCGGGTTCGTCTATCACACACTCTCGTTCTATACCATCTTTTTTGACTGGATTTGACCTTGCTCTCCGCGGTGATCACAGGTGTCAATCATCACTCCTCTGTTACTTCCATATCAGACACATCCTCGGACGACCATAAGCCTCCTGCCATTGCCTCCTTTGCTGAACAAGCTGCAGCGATCGTGGCTGCTCGTCAACAGCGGCGCACCGGCACTGCATCAAGTAGCGCATCTTGGACTAAACCTTCCTCATCCCGTCCGGGTTCTAGCTTAGCAAACGTGACCTCTGCACCTGAACCTGATTTAGACGAACCTTCAAAGCCTATCTCGCTACTTTCATCCAGCCAGAAATCCGAGGTGATGACAAGCGAACCGATTGAAACAATCGATGAAACAGCTCGAATAGATCCACCTTCACTTCAACCCCACACCGGTCTATCAGGCTCACCATCTTCGCCACGCTCCGATTCGCCCATGGTCCGAAGTTCCTCGAATGGGTCACAGACCAAACAAGTGAATAATACTCCATCTGAACAAGTCATGATCTTCACTCGACCGCGACCGACAGCCTCCATCACATCTAATTCGACGACACCTTCATCTTCCGTCATTGGCTCTCCCGCTGCTCTGGCTTCTCGTACACTTTCACCTGCCCTCAAATCTACCATCCTGATTAGTAGATCATCGTCCATTGAACGACCTGGTACTGCTTTGTCGAATTCAAACGCAAGCGTCTTCTCGTATAGTAGCAATCTTCCCAATACAGCCATTGAGCCAGAGCCCGACTTTGAATTGGTAGCCGACTTGATCGAAGATCGCTCACTGATTGACGTCATTGTCGGTCCACCTTCGCCTACACTTGAAGTTACACCTCAGGTTTCAGAGCCTCTCGTCCAGAGTGAGGAAAAAGAACCTGAACAGTCTCCATCGTCTACGCCTGGACCAGCAAAGAAGATTGTTGTAAGCCAAGCTTCGAGAGCCGAAGAGGAAAGTTCATTAGCTGATCTATTGGAACGAGCGACATTGTTTGAAAATTGGGATTCGATTGGGATTGATGAACCAAGTGACGACGTGGATAAAACGGAGATTATGGATGGATATGGACCTCAGCTTACCTCTCCATCATCTGCCAAGACTATATTATCATCCAACATGTCACCTCCGGCTTTGAATGGTTCCTTGGCGTCAACGCGGGTTTCACCTGTACAAGCTGCTCCTCAAGTTTTGAAGAGCCCGTCCATTGGATCTCTCTCACCTCCCATGTCAGCTCAGATGAGGACACCCATGTCACCTCCATCGACAGGCAGTTCACTTGGAGGATTTCGACGTCAAGCGCCCAGCTTGCAACCCACATCGCCTCTCTCGCCAACTAGTGAGATGAGCCTACAGCCGATAGATGCAACCCTATCAACCCTATCATCTCACAGTATGATTGGCTTACGTGCTGGCGGGGGACCTTCATCACCCACAAGATCTTTTAGTGGACAATCTTGGGCTACCTCTTTGATGTCAGTTTCGCCGGCAACAGCAGCGGATTTTGATCTACATTCGATCAATAATTTTGCCACCAATGGAATTGGATCTTATTTCACTGGAGATAATGATAATCCACCAAGACATGGATGGAGAATTTTATCTTTAGATGGAGGTGGGATTAGAGGACTGTCAACTTTGTTTGTGATTCGAAACTTATTAGAAAGAGTTCAAAGACGAACTGGTTCGAGTAAATTACCATTACCATCTGAATGTTTTGATGTGATTTGTGGAGTTGGGACTGGTGGGATCATTGCATTATTATTAGGTCGATTAAAGTTTGGAATTGATGATGCTATTGAAGCTTATCTTTCAATCTCAAGAAAGGTCTTTGGACAAGCAAAAGGTGCATTAGCGGTCTTGATGGGTAAAACTCGATATAGTGCTAGTAAATTAGAGTCAGCCATGCGAGATGTGATTCAAAGCGCTGAGAAAGATAGTCGAGCAACTTTAACAGAAGGAAATGGAGATGAAGAGAGGAGTTGTAGAACGTTTGTAATGGCGATGAGAAAATCAGAAGGAAGTGAAGGAACCTTTAGAACGTTGAGATCGTACTCTACACGACAAGTTTTAGGAGATCGATGTACCATTTATCAAGCAGCTCGAGCCACCAGTGCATCACCTTTATTTTTTAAACCAGTGAATATGGGAGATTCAGCACTTTCATCTGTTCCTAGATCTGCTAGTTTAAATAATCCAGCATTAGAAGCCGTAAATGAAGCAAGATCATTATATACAGATCGACCAATAGATTGTTTAATTTCAATAGGAGCAGGAAAAACAGAAGAAAGAAATGGAACGATTGGCCGAGCTTGTGGGGAAATATCAGATGCATGTGAGAATGCAGCCAGTGGAGTAGAAGCAGTTGCAAGAGCAGAAGGATGGACTAAAGGATATGGTAGATTGAATGTCAAGATCAAAAGTTATGGAAATTTTAATGAATGGGAACTTCTTAATGAAATCAAATTAGATACTTTGGATTATCTAATGAATAGGAATGAAGCTGGATTTGAATTAGTGGAAAGATTGGTAGATGTGATTTCAGAAGGATTACTTGAATCTGGTATGTTTGGAAGTTTTTCTTTGCTTCGGATTTCTAGTTTTATCACTTTCAACATCATAGACACTTCATTTTTCTTTTAAATCGAATGAGTAACTTTTTCAATTGAATTTCATTTTTGGGAATCACCCTTTTGACTCTTTTTCTTTTTGATAATTTTGATTTTTGTTTAGCTCGATCGAATTCCGATTACCATTCCAAAGCAATTGATGGTCAACAACCGAATCCAAGTAATGGAAATGGAAATATAATCGGCATGAGAACATCAATTTCACTTGATGGACTTACTCCACCCAACAGTCATCATCATTCTCAAAGAGAAAGAGAAATCAATCCAAAAAGTTCATCTTCCGTTTCTACTTCTTTTCCAATTCAATCATTTCATTCAAGTAATTCATTAAAATTACCACATTTAAATTTCGATTGAAAGAAAAAAAAACCTTTTTTCGTTCATAACGTGACATTTCTTTTTTTTTCCTTTGATATTTTCTTTTGCTCTATTTGAAAGGAAAACTTAACAATCTTTTGGTTCTTTTTTTTTCTGATTCCTTTTTTGGCATTTTTTTTTCATTTTTTTTTCTTTGGCGGGTTTTCGTCTTTCGATTTTTTGATATAGGAAGAAATAGTAAAGCTGCATTTATTTATGTATAAGGTATTTTTTTCTTTTTCTTTTTTGATTTTTTTCTATGATGATGATATGAAGCATTACAATTTTTTCTACAATTTTTTTGGGCGTAGGGGGTAGGGGGTAGATGGGAGAGAATCGGTAAGAAGATTTCGATCACTTTTTTTATTTGGGAAATCTTTTTCTTTTGTATAAATCATTTTTGAAGTCAAAAACAATCCTAAAGAAATGATTTACAAAAGTTTTTCTTTTCTTTGAAGTTTCTGAATGGGTTTCTGATCTTTTTTTATGTTTTCTTTTTTTTTTGGAAATTATAAATTAGGTTAATAAATCCAAAGAGAAATTGAAGAGAGAGTCAAAAATGATTTTTGAGGAATGTGTTGATTTTTTTTTCTTCATAAAATCCATCTTTTTCCTCTTATAATCTTTCGATCTCTTCTTTTTTTCATTTAATTCTTTCTTTTAGATTTTTTTATCTTTTGTACATTTTTCAGTTTTTTTGTTTTTCCTTTTTTTGCTAAACTTATTTTCAGTCTTTGATTTCTTACTGAATGAGAAGAGAATTCGAGATAAAGAAATAATTTTGAAGGGTTTTGAACAAGTGTTCATGAGGACATGAGGTGATTGGAAGATATTGATAGAAATTATTGAAAAGTGAATGGAGAAGAGAAAAAGTTTAGGTATTTGAAGAATCTTTTTACATACACACTTTCTTCAACTGATTTATCAAGTTCATCTTAATTAGTTTATGAATGCCCATAATTTAAAAGAAAAGTGATAAGGTATTGATTGGTTCAATGGAGGTTTTTAGTGAGGTTGTTTGATAAGTAGACTCCTTGACTTGTTGAGGTTTGACGATGTTATGCCTGGTCAACTATACCTAGGAAAAAGTTGAATGATACAGTTTGTATCAAATCTGGTATTTACAATATCATTTTTGAAAGTATTTGTCTTATTTACTTGATCACATTGTTTTCTCTACTTTGATCTGGTATTTGTTTACCTCAAGATTTAATGAACTAGTTGAATTGGTATAATAAACATCCATGGTTTGATTTTTTTGGTTCTTGGAATCTTATGATGAATGGAATGGATCAAAGTCCAAAAGAATACTTTAGATGAGTTGAAATCTTGGAATAATTACCATCACTGAATCTAGTTGAGACTTCAATTTGTGATACCAACAAAATACAGAAGGACAGTGATGTCAGTCAGATCATGAATGAAACTGATGGGTAATAACATTAAAGTTCCCAACAAGGCAAGTTTTCTACTGTGTTTGTTTTCAAATGAAATCAGGTTAAAGTTGAAAAAACAGTGAAGAATTGTTGAGATGAAAAAAAAGTATATGGATGCATTCTGAGTACTAAAGGTGCATTTTTGATATTTTTAGTCTTGGATTAGGTTAACACCCATCCCCACCAACCTGATCTTGTGCCAACTTCCACCAAAGCCTGCACAAGGTACTATACTAATTAGCAGACACTGAGCTTGAAAGGTAGCTAAATTTTTGAAAGGGAATTTTTTAAGAAAGTGGTATTTGTAATTACAGATTATGTATCACTGTGTGAAAGGGACTGGATCTTGATGGATATATACACAACTATGAACCAGTAAATGCCTGATACATTATACATATTTAATAGGTAGGGCCTAGGAGAGCTCAAGGGAAACCTGTAAATGTTATGCAGACACATTGTGAACAAAACCTGTGATTGATGAAAGTTGTAGACTTGGACACATCAACTTTACTCAATTGGATTTTGCAAATATTGATTCTTGTGGTGTGATGGCAAGCTACAATTTCAGTTACTTACAAAGAATCAAAAAATAACTTTTGAGTGTTTCTATAAGATTGTAAACCACCTGAAAGATACATTTTGTAAGTATTACATATTTAGCTGAAAGTTCCTATCTTACCTACATTTAGAAACTCAGGCTGACAATATTTTTCTGGTGGTACCAAACCTATATTTCCTCAATAGTAACCACATGATACTAATGTTCTATGTTACTTAATCAATGCCATAGTTTAACTGTTGTAGGCATGCCCATATATTCTCTAGGTTTGTCATATTGTTTGAACACCAAGATGTTCTAGTTTGGTAATAATGTTTATAGATCATCTGTCTCCCTTGGTTTTACACAACTTTTGATAGACAGATGTAATAATGAAATGGAATTAGAAATAGAAGCAAAGACAAAAAATGAGAAGAAGTAAAGAAAAGAAAATAGGAAGTAATTGTAGATAAGTTTTGTAAAAGTCATTGAAATTGAAGAAAAAAAACTGAAGTTTTCTTCAAAATCTGAACCAAGATAAAAAGATAAGTCAAATCCAAAGAAGAACATCAACATTAAATTTCTTTGTTAAAGATTTGATATTTTTTTAGATTAAGATCAGAGCTCCAAGATCAATGTCTAAGCAAAATGAATGATCCAGGTCCATAAGTTTCAAAAACACGTCAATATAAAAATTGCAAATAACATGAGAGAAGGGTTGTTCTTCTTTTTTAGCGTTTTATCAGTGATGAGCATAGGATTTGAGTGAAAAGAGTTGCCTAGAACTTCTACTGGTGATTGAGGGGTTTTTTCCCTACTCAGGATTCAGAATCAAAACACATGCATCACAGAGATCACAGAGATCAGATTTTGTTTCTAAGGATGCCAAAGACACACTCTTTGCAGGAGAAGAAGTTCTAAGACTAGATGATTTTTGACACTGTGGTTCCATATAAGTTGTACTTGCTGTGTGTAATAGATGGGCTGTTTGAAGGAGTTGAGAAAGATTCCAAAGAAATGATTTCACAGCAAGTTCAACCAAGCAAATCTTGTATCATTTGATCATTGATCTCAAAACAGGGAGGTCCTTCGTGAGCAAGTTGAAGAGGTTCCACCGGAGACAATGCAGTGATCCTTCCAACCAAATTCATAGCACCTTGGAGGTCCAAACACTCTTCAAGACAACAACTTACATCAAGATGAAAGAAACTTGCTCATCCAAAAGAAGGTCCGACATTGAACTCGCTGTCCATATGTAATGAGATGAGGTGTTGGTCACCAAAAGATGCTTTGCCATCAACACTGAGATCAAGATGAAGATGATTATTCTGATCCTCAAAAGATAGATAAGTCTTAAAGAGAAGCTCTTCATAGAGTCTTCTATGTGAGATTCGAGCACTCTATTGATCAAATCACAACTCCTGAAAGATTTGGATGCGAGAAACTGCTGTTCAGATGAAGTGGAAGGCATTTGAGTAGATTTGGAAAAGTTGATGATAGCGAGTAAATCTTCCAGCATTTGATTGTTAATCTTAAAGTGAGGAATTTTGTCTTGAGACAGGGTTTCGATGGTAGACGTTGATGTCTGAAGGGCACTTGACAACTCAATCTTTGGGATTGAGCTAGCCTTAGAATCTTCAAGATAATCATAATCTTTCATTAGCGAGTAATTTTCTCCTTGAAATGATGTCTTGAAATCGAAATCTAGGTGAATCGATCCGTGACGGTCATCAAATGAAGTGTCCAGGTCAAAACTCGGATCAGCACAAAAATGATCATTCTGGTGCTCAACAAACTCATCAACGCGAGTTTCTTCTTTGAAGTCACTGCAAAAGGATAAATTGGAGACATTCTTTTGCCAGAAGAGCTCACTGGTTGAGGAGATCTAGGTCTGCGACTTTGAACGGCCGGATTGGGGGCGAATATGAGTGACCGATCAGACACTCGTGCAATGGAGCGTAATGTCACGGCGTCAACCACGGCGGCAGTGGGCACATTGTCCACGTATTTTGCAAGCTCTCTCTGATCAGGAGGTGTGATCACGATCTGGGAGAGTCAATAAACAACTTTGGTATTAGAAACCGGAATTGAAGGACATCATAAACAACCCAGACACACCTCTTCAACAGACATAGAAGATCCTGTGATACGTCTTTGGCTAGAATGGAGCCTGATGGCAAGAGCGTCATAAGTATTCTGTGGAAATAAAAATTAGCAATGCCATCTTGTGTGGAATACCTAAGTGAAGAGAATGATTTACCGGACTTGATTGACTCAAAGACTAAAGAGTAGAAAATGGAGGATACGATCGAAATATATTGTTATGGAGTTTTGTGTGGGATGATAGCTGATGTTCTTTGGAAGGGGAGCAGTGGATGGTGAGATTCTTGAGAGTGTGGAACTGATAGCAGAGGATGGTGGATGAAGACATTTCGGGAAAAGTGGTGGAAATTTTAAGCTTAACTAAGCCCCTCTCGCGCGGCTGCGTCCGCGCCCCTCGAAGAGGGGCTTACACCGGACTCGTGTTTTTTGGCGGGTGAGCTCCAAAAGTTAAGTCCTCTTACGTTGTTTTTTGGACTTCCACTCAGACCCTCACCGTAGAATTTTGTGACCTTTGAGTATGTTTATCTTCATGAGATGCTACACATTCTTGTACCACTTTTATCCACCACTCAGCTCTGTGACGCTTTCAGGCGAAGTTGCCAGATCGGATTGTTATGTCCTCCTGTAACAGCTTAAGAGGGCCTGTACAGGCCTTCCACAAGATTTGGAATTTTTGTGCTCGCCTCAAGCTTATGACAAAATGGAAAAAACTACTTTTCTGACACAATAAAACTTACAGCCTTTTCGGCGAAAACTCGCAGCTACACGTCTCATCAAACTTGCAACACTTTTTGCAAACCTTTGCTTTGAACAAAAACATATAAAAGTTGTACGAGAATGTGTAGCATCTCATGAAGATAAACATACTCGAAGGTCACAAAATTCTACGGTGAGGGTCTGAGTGGAAGTCCAAAAAACAACGTAAGAGGACTTAACTTTTGGAGCTCACCCGCCAAAAAACACGAGTCCGGTGTAAGCCCCTCTTCGAGGGGCGCGGACGCAGCCGCGCGAGAGGGGCTTAGTTAAGCTTATGGAAATTTATAGAATTCTTGTAACCCCAGTGATTTTGAGAAGGACAAAGATGTGGGTTGAGCGCGTAGCTTGGTCAACACAAGCGTGGCATGATCCAGGAATGTGCGTGAAGTTGACCACCAACAATCTTCCGTTCAGGAATCTGGCTAAGCAGGCAATATATATCATCATGAAATACAAGTCCCTCAGCAGCCTGAGTATGCTGAAACTCACCGGGTTTGCCTGAGGAAGGAATTTTGCGACAAGTCGACCACTTTCAACTGTGCTTTGAAGGATTCACATGTCTTGCGGCTCAGCAGAAATAACTCATCGCTCCCACCAGCCACTTGATTTTGCTGTGAAAATATAGAAAAGGCATACAGATTGTGAACCGACCCAAGCAAAAGGTTGTGGTCCTTTTGTCATGTTTTGAAGAGATTCAAGACCGACGAAAGACAAAAAGGATCTCTCTGTCGGGGACTCGAACCCCGGTTGCCCGCGTGACAAGCGGGAGTACTGACCACTATACTAACAAAGACCATGAAGACCGTGGGATTCGAACCCACGCCCGAGGACCGCCGGATTACCCGAAGGATCCTTAAGACGGCGCCTTAGACCACTCGGCCAAATCTCCTGATGACCGATCTTCGTGTTGTCGCTCCATCACGGCCGGGTCTAGCCCCGTACTACCGTACTTTTGCCATAAGCTCCTCACCACAAATGCACAACAAGTTACAATCTGTGTTCCTTGAATCCACCTCAAGCAAATCATCATTTTAAACCTTGCTCCTCTACTTTCATTGCTCATTCCCAACATCCTCATCTTATCAGTCCTGGGAGTATGAATTTAATTGTTATTGTGACTGGTTTAACTAGAATTCAACTGCTTGACTTGATTAAAATTAAACTAGGTACAGCATTAATCACAGAGTTATGTTGCATCTGGAATTTTATTTATCTGACTAGAACTACCAAATCACAATGACTTTCAACTTGGTTTACATCTTCATGAAAAAGTAATATGGCAGCAAAAGATTTTATGTGGATTACATTCTAGAAATATATATGATAAAGTGAGAGAGTTGAAACAGTTAGTCTTATAATTATAAACAATTCTGAAGACCTTTTGAAATCACTTGCAAGGAAAGGGCAGGTGAAATATCAAAGAACAAGGTTTGAAGGAATCCACTATCTATTGGTAATGAGTGTGAGTGTGAGTGTGATCCAGAATTGAGTCCTGTGACAAATTGAAATACACATCAAAGTTAAACCTCAGGATGCTTGACCATTAATGATCAAACATCATTGATCTTACACATAACTGGCTATGATTCCTGATCTAGAGTGATTACAGATCAGAGTTAACCTGATTGACAGCCCAATCAAACCAAAAGAAAACCAATCCAATCTTTAAACTCAAGGCAAGAAATAGAAATATTTGAATCAATTCTTAGGTTTTCTCAAATCATGATTGATCATAATAGAACTCAAAGATCTTCTTAGAATATTGGCTCACAAACTCATTGATTGTTTCCATAAATTCAATGATATCTTTAATTAACACTCAGTTTTCTTTGTTGTGATAAGCCATATTTGGCACATTGACCAAGTAAGCATTTTAGGTCTACTCAAACAGTGTTCTGATTTTCCTTTTTATAGATCTCAATATTCAATGTGTAAACTTGATGTTGTGCTACACTCCTTGGATCACATCAAGCTGTTCTATATCTCCAAAAATTACAGAGCAGCTATAGGTGTTTATGATAAACATGTGATCTGACTTGGAGGTAGATACTTCTTACAGCCCCTCTTAACTCAGAAGACAACCTGTTGTCAACAGCTCAAAGCACTATTGATTGTGAAACTAACTTAACTGAGTCCCTCCTCCAATTGCCGGTGTCCGGTGGGGCCTACGGAGGAGGAACTTATAACGTATCAGTGTATTTCAGCCTGATTAGAATCCACTTCAGCCCGCACCAAGACCATTCTTACAACACAATATGAGCCTTGCAAGGACAGGAACATAACTAAAATTCAAGGTTTCAAATTTTACAGCTCAATCACTTACAAAGCCAAGTTATCACCCTCTTTTTCCAAATCATTCAGCAGGCCCAATCAACAAAACTGAGTGATCATCAAAGCGCCTTTGAGCAATTTTCCAGAATAGGTAAAGATTTCAACAAATTCACAACACAACAAAACACAGACTCTTTGACAACCCTAATCAAACCATTGAATCACACAAGACTCATTCAAGAGGAGGAAGAAGTAGCCATCCTGGGCACAAACCTTCTTTGCCACTCTAATCAACATCTAATCATTTAATCTGATGGCTCAAGAATTCCTTCCAAGAACACCACAGCAGCTGTGTGGTGCCAGAACACCAACAAGTCAGCTGTCCAGCTGTCATGATTTTTACAGTAGACACATCATTACAAGAACATCAATACAACCACAACCACTTAGATCTTAAGACTCAGACCTTATGTTGTACTTCTTCTATCAAAAGATTTGTTCAGTCCAGAACTGGCTCCTTAGGGAATTCAAGAACTGATCTTTTATTATCTTCTTTTGGAGCCAGGTATGTTATCCATCACTTTATTATCATTTATATTTTGCTGTTATCATTGTACTTCTACTTTGTATATTCCTTCCTTAGGAAACTTGAGGACCAATCTTGTATTATTTTCCTTTGGAGCCAGCCAGATCTAGTAATTTATCATCATCATACTTTTCTAGACTCCAAAGCCCACTATTGTGGCAAGTGATCAGTTATTCCCTTTGAGAGAAACATTCTCTACTTCCGCATCCTTGAGACCAGCATTTAGGAAAAGCACAACTACATGGAACATATCAGACCAAGTACAAAGGTGTACAAATAGGCCTCACAATTGCTTTAAAGACAGCAACCATTCAGACACGAAGAATTTCAATTATCCTTGACAATCAATCTGTCATAAAAGACCTCTGCAACTGTCTGCTGAACATTGCATCTGTATTAGACAGGGAAGAAACTTTCAAGAAATGTTCTTGCTTGACTTTGGCTCTAGCAAGAGTCTCCATATAATGGTGCCCAGGTCAGCACACCATCAAAGGTAGCAAATTCATTGATAGAATTGCTAACAGCTTGGCAAAACGTGAGTTGCCAAGCACTTTTACCTCCACCCCCATGGTGCCCCACCCAAGCAGGTCTCACCACTGCCATTGTTCACCTTCTAACATCAAGCAGCTACCGAACACTCACCAAACCCAGAAAAGTACCTCAAAGCACTGAGTCAACTATTGAAACACAAATGTACCACAATTCCACACCCAAGACCAAACAAAATCTACCTTACCCAATACATCTTCAAAAATGAACAGTGTTTCATTCCCTTGTGTAATTATGAAAAAGGGATAAAAACCAATGACCACTTTCTATTCATTTGCCACAGTTACAGTGGGTAACAAACCAATTTAACATCAACCTTCAACAAACTTTACAATCAGAACCCACATCTGTCCTTAACAGTCCAAAAGCCTTTGAGTGTATCACAGTATATTGCACTTCAACCTGGTGGTCAAAGAAACACTCAAGACCACTCAAATATCCAAATACCTTTGACTTAATTACTTTCACTTGTATGTCCAATCCTTTAGTTCCACCATAAATACCCCCTAACAGTAACACTTGTAATACTTCAAACAACCAGCACATGTCCATTTCACCTTAAGAGTCTTTACCAGAGCAAAGCCCAAGTAATTACAATGCCTGATACCCAAAAGCTCAAGAGACACTTTGATCAATACATAAAAAAAGGAATTCCAAATCTTGGATTTTTAATAATATGAAGCCAGTTTCACTGTACTTTGTACATCATTGACTCATTGAAAAAAAATCTGAATCAAAGATTTAACAAACCAATCTCTCATATCTTGTAAATACATAGTCTTTTAATAAAATATGAAGTGGATCATAAGTACTTGGTTTGATTTGGAACCATAAAAAGTGTAATGATTTACCTGATCAATTGTAGACCTTCCAAGACAGTTGAATGCAAAAGATGTTTTGAACCATGTTTGATTCACATACACATGCATGTATGGGCTAATGTTTTTCCAAAAAACAAAAAAATGAAAATTGTACCTTGAAGTGATTTAGATCCTAAAGTTCAAAAACCTCTTGAAATAAATCTGAAAAGATCCAAAGATGTAGAAAAGTTTGTTTCGTAATCTTACCTGAATTTCTTTTTGAGAGTTTTGTTTTGTGCAAGAATGTGTAATTATGGATTGGAGATCTTTAGCTTCTGTTAAGTAAACCAAAACTGATCAGCCTGAAAAGTGATGAAAAGATGTAAGTCCTTCTTCAGCAGGCTCCAGGGGACACCTGTGATTTGAGTGGGAGTTCATCAAGTTAGATTGTGAAAGGGTAGTGAGTAACACAATCACTAAGGGGGATAAGTCTGGCTAATCGTCAGAAAAAGATGTCGGTTTCAAATTTCTTTGCCTCATTCAAAGTAATGAGCTTTTTTTTAACTTGGGTCATCACATTGGATGCAATGTTTCTCCAAAACAGTCGAGTTCACTTTACACCTTGTGTCAAACTCATTCAAGATAGGAGTGAGGTTTAAAAGGACCCCGGAAAGCTCCAGGTAAACTATCCGACCTAAAATGTATGGATCGAGGGTCCAAAAAAACGCTGACGTACCGACGAAAAAGGAATTTTTTGGGTCTTTCTCGAGCAAAAACCCGTTTTTTTGAATTCAGACGTACCGACCTGACAGGTATGGATTTGTCTTTGGCCGGAAAAAAAGGCCAAAATCAAGTTAGATTGTGAAAGGGTAGTGAGTAACACAATCACTAAGGGGGATAAGTCTGGCTAATCGTCAGAAAAAGATGTCGGTTTCAAATTTCTTTGCCTCATTCAAAGTAATGAGCTTTTTTTTAACTTGGGTCATCACATTGGATGCAATGTTTCTCCAAAACAGTCGAGTTCACTTTACACCTTGTGTCAAACTCATTCAAGATAGGAGTGAGGTTTAAAGGTGCCAGAGGTTTGCGCGAGATGTACGACTGTATCTTTAGTAAAGATGGGTCATGAAGTCCATGAGCATCATCATTTACTTTTACATCTTTTGTTGGTCACATGAATGGATGTCGTCATCGACGAGAAACTGGATTCTTGTATCCTGATTCCTCAATTCCATAAAACTTGATTACCGATCTGAGAAAAACTCGCAAGCCTCACATCAAAGGAGAAATACATACATCACACTTTGATCGCAGCAAAGGAGTTTTTTTATTGTTCGAAATGGAATCACAAACATCTTCAACAAGTAGGGTGATAAAAGCGGATTAAATAAGAATTTGAAACAGCTTGAGACACTCCTACAATAAACACAAGTCTTTTATTTTTTTTTATCACAAAGTTTCATAAGGGATACTGATCAGATTAATCTCGAAGGGGTGATCGACTAACAGCTCGCCCTTTTTCGGGGACATCATCGTGTGCATGAGCGCGACTAGAGTGATGATAATCATCGCGTTCATCTTTCACATCCTTGACTCGGTCAACTCTGTCAAGTCGATCAAGTCGATCAAGTCGGTCGAGGCGGTCACGATCATCAAGTTTGTCAACAGGAGTGGGACTGCGCCTGGGGGGAAGGGGACTACGACTGCGACGGGAAGAGCGGCCGTGATAAGGACTAGGCGAGCGTCGACTGCTTCTACCATGGTAAGGAGATGGGGACCGGTAAGAACGACGAGGTTGAACGGGAGATCGGTCCCGACGCTCATACCGCCAGGAAGATGAGGGCGCATTTTTGGCCCACTATTGGCAAAGCAAGAAAGGTCAGTCAATACCGATCCATCAGGACTTGAAAGGAATGAACTTACTTGGACATTCAAAGTGTCACCATCGAGACGACGGCCGTGCATTTCATAATAGGCATCAGCAGCGTCACGATCGTCCTCAAATTCAACAAATGCGTAGCTGCAAGTGTGGTATGAAAGAGCCAGAGATCATATTACAAATGATCAAGCACATCAAATCATCCAGAGGTGATTGAGTGGTTCAATGGAGTAGGAAGAAAGAGACGGGTTCGTAAGCGTTCGGGAAATTCTTCTTCGTCCATTGGAAAACGACGAAATCGAAGGGAGAATATCGTTCGACACGAGGGGGCGAAGGAGCGAACGCGCATGGAGCAATACCAAGGACAATCCTAGGATCTTTGAAACACGTCTAACGCGAACAAAGTAGGAATGGCAATGGGGTCTCGACAAGGCAATGGATGCATCGGTCGCATTCGGTCGGATCGAGGGACTCGTAGGATCCGTAAGTGGATACGCATGGGACGATGATGGGCTGAAACCCATCGCTCAGCGAAGGAAGGCCAACATATGAGGCGATGGGATAGATAGACGAGAGAAGGAAGTGAATGAAGACCAGAGCGAGAATGTAGGTAGGTGGGATCTACGCTCGATGCGGTTGAACTGAGTAGGCGTTCGTAGCGATCGATCGCCTAACGGTACTTGCTCGAGCTCACAATGAAGCAACTGAGAGGGGCGAGAAGATGAGCAGATCACGAGCGAAAGAAAAATGGGGAGGATCGAATGTGGAGAGATTGAAAATGAAACCATCAAACATCCGATCAAGATGGTTTGAATGGAAGCTCGAAAGCAGAAGAACTGCGGTATCGGGATAGTTGAAAAAGTTGAAAACCAAGTCTCGCAGGACCATGTCTCGAGCAGAAGCGAGTGGATGTTGAGAAAAGAAAAAGAAGTGATGAATCGAAGATGAAGCTCAAAGAGAGAGGTACACACGTTTTGGCATTTGAACTTTTAGCAGCCGGAATGTCGCATCTCACCAATCGTCCGTAGCTAAAAAGGACGAAGAAAAAGAAGTTTAGGAGGTGAGATGAGTAGAAGAAGTAAAGGGTGATGAGAAGAAAAGACTTACCGTTCGAACTCATAAGCAAGATCTTTAGCACGCATTTGACCAAAGCCAGCAACGAAAAGAGTAGTTTTACGCATGATGAAGAGAGAGTGATGAAAGAAAGTTGAGTTGTGTTAGAGGTTGAGTATGTTTTTTGTTTATGAAGGAAGTTGAAGTATCTGGGGTCAGGAGATGATCAATGGTAAACGCGTTTGAAGTGAAAGGAAAACCGGCGAAAGTCAAATCCGCAGGAATTTATATCGAAGAAAAACTTTGACCGCAGCACTTCATTGTCCGCAGCAGTCTTACAGGTTTCATATACACTACACCTCCGACGTCATAATTTCGACTGTACAAACATCAACAAAGGACTTGCAAGACTTGCCCTGTCCCCGAAACAAAGAATCACTCAGCCAATTTGATGACACGTCACCACCTCTCACAGATTCAAGTTTCAGTCAACTCGTGACTATAAAGCTGTTTACCTTGCAAGATGAACCCTTTTCGGATGTGAGTACATAGTGAGCTCTTGTTGAGATATTCGAGTACTTTGGACCATAGTCAAATGTAGAATTTTGACTTTATATAGAGGTGAAGAGAGGTGATGAATAGATATGCATGTATTTCAGCTTCATCACATTCTTAAAGGGCTTTTTGTCATTGTTTGATTTATCAAACAAGATATGATTTCAAAACACCAAGAGATCTTGATATATAGACATTGATACATTCAACTTGACTACATATATATCAAGACTTCCATCATTCATCTCTTTTCCCTTTCTTTGTGAATCTAAACAAACAAAAATATTTTTTTCATAATGAAAACTTTATTGAAAACAAAGCAAAAGAAACTGTATATGATACATAAAGAAAAATGAAAAAGATGTGTATTCCATCCCAAGAATGCCGATATATTTTAAAAAAAAGGATTTAATCAAGCCACATATTCACAATGCCAAAAGTTTTGAGAAACCACTATGCATACCAAGGATCAACTTGGAGCATGACAACCTGTACAAGCTATATAAGGAAGTAAGTAAATAAGTGAGTGATGATAAAAACCAAGTTAAAAATAAATACATAAACCAAGATAAAGATAAGAAAAACCTTACTAATAAAAGGAACTTTTTCAATTTTATAATGACACTTCTATTCAACTCCAGCTGGATTTGTACATTCTAAAACCAAGTTTTTTGTTTGAAAAAGAAGGTTTCAAAATGATGATTAGATAGAGAGAGGAAAGGATTAGGAACTGACTATAGAAAGTTGCGTCTATGATACTATAACTTGAACAACACCAAAAAGAAAAACAATATAAATATTCAAAGATGAAATTGTTTGTTTGTTTGTTAAAGACAATGATGAGAAAACAAAAGAGATTTACCATCTTTATTACACTGAGAAGATGGACAATTCCATTCGAAATATTCATAAAGATCTTGACAACCTACATAAAAGCAAGTTAGAAAAAAAACCCGCAAAAGAAAATCAATTTCCAAGCCTATAAATCGTTCAAGGTTTTTCGAAAAAAAAAACATGAATGGAATGGAATAGAAGGATTGTAATTGTAACTTACCTATGGTTGTTGGAGAAATAGATCTATATCCTAGTTGACATTTTGTACTACCTTTTTGTGATTTGATAAAATCAAATTGAGTAAGCAAGAGAAGAAAAATGAAAATGTTTAACTTGAGATGAGAGTTTAATGAAAACATGATGAAGATTGAAGAAAACAACACCGGGTAAGCAACACAACAACACGCTACGACATGATTTAACATTGTGTTGCTCTACCTCTCGCGCAGTTGTGTTACCGCTTTTGATAGTGTAGCTGTGCAATAAAAAGGGAAAATCCCGTGATATTGTAGCGGTGCTCTGACCCAGTCACGTTACACACGTTATCAGCAACAAAAGACGCAACATGCAACATTCACGCTACAAAGCAACACCACGCGTAAGTGAAAAAATAACAAGGACTTGATTAAAGGAGAACAAAATTTTCCAAGCGCCCAAAGTATTAAAAAGTATTAGGAGAAATGAAAGTATTGAAGCCAAAGAAAAAGAAAACAGTATTTAAACAATAAAGAAAAGTAGTAATCAGTTCATGACAGTACCCAGTGCCTTCATCACTTGAGCAAGCTCAGCATAATGTTCACCCAAGTTAACCCCCTCTCTTAGCCATAACCTACTCAACACAAGACATTCAATTGTTCAAGCAATCAGCGCACCTTGGGCAGACAAGCAGACATCTGAGGCGCATGAAAATATGCGCTCAGGAGCGCATGAGGACCCGGTTGCAGCAAGGTAGTCCTTGGCCATGATGGCCAGAATGTGATAGTTCTTTTCATGGGTCTAGATACAATAACAACGTTAGTATGAATGTAATTAAGTTTTCAATAATTTTGAAAACAATACCTTCCACCATAGAAGTCTGTAAGGTTCTCTATAAGAGGGACCTTCACTAAACTTGCTGGACTCTCACGGTGGAGTCTAACCACTGAAAACTAATGTAGAACTCTTGTGTGCATTACAATTTTGCTAGATAGCTCCAGTCGGGGTTTGTCAAGAGAAGAGAAAACAATGAATAGAGTGATGATGACTCTTACCTAGCTCCAGTCGGGGTTTGTGAAGAGAAGAGAACCCAATGTGGATCCAGGGTTAACTGAGAGTAATCAGAATGAACCTATCTAAACCCATGCTGTACAAGTCCTTAACACATCCTTACAAAGTCCTGCCGCAGGATCCTGCACGTTGTAGTCCTCAGCTTTCATCTTGTCAACTCTCTGTAAAAAGTTTTTGATCTGGACGTCTTCAGGTTCTTGCACATCTTCTTCCTCATCCGAGTCTTCACAAAATATTTTGGGGATCTCTTGTATAGATGAATTTTCAAGTAATGCCAAGATTAGCAGATTCCAAGTTCTGGTAGGAACTGGACTTGGTCTTGTCCTTCAAAATGTGGTTGTGAGTAGTTATATCAGATTGTGATGCTTTGATTGTGGTTGAAATGTTCACCACTCATCCAATTATTTCTCACAAACATAGGTGGCAATCCAAGCTAACGTGGATGATCATGATATTCCACAAGCAACCAGTTTATCCTCCTTTGTGTAAGTATTCCTAAAACTGAAAAGGACCGTAAGGAAATTGAATAAAGTGAGCTTTCAGCTAATTGTATATCGTTTGTTTGCTTTGAAGACAATTAATTGGTGGAGTCATCAGTATTGCAGTAGCGTAAGTCATGTCCCTCAATAAATCTACCGTGTTAGTTCTTCTATTCACATCACTTTCAAATATTTGAAACTAGTCAAACTGTCTTTGGTAACACATTGAGCCAAAACCTGGAAAAACACACACCTGATGCACCAGCTGCACTCATCCGATCCTCTGTACAGAGCATTGCACAAATTTTGGATTCATTGAAACCTGGTGTAATTCATGCCTATACTGAATCTTGAAGACAGGTTGGTTCCTTTGAGAGATTCATTTTCTAAAATTAAGGGTTTTCTATCATCCTGACTTATGTATTATAACATTGTATATCATTTTGGTAGGTTTATATGTTAGGTATCGTCTGTGGAGTTGCTTCTTTCTTTGCAGCATTTTTGGTTACCAACAAGAATATCAAAAAAAAGCAAAATTCATTCATCTGAACTGTCTGTTTGATCTAACTAATCTTCTTCACTTGAGTTTCTGATGCATGACACACTTTCAAAACTCTCTTTGAAACTTATCATTCAAATAAGAAGAACAATCTGCGAACTTAACAAAGTCCCTCGCATGCGGTAAAACCCGGAGCCTGCGTAGGGACTTACGCCAAATGTGACTTTCGTGGCGTGAGCGGTCATTGAGTTTAATAGAGGAGAAAAGCTCTCAATAGAAAACTTTCGTTACACGAAAGCTTTTCAATTTTCCTTTTGAGAAATAAAAGTCTGGCCTCTTGCGGACCAGACCCTCCATTCAGATCTTCCGTAACTTGAGCCATGCTCAAGTTTCTATTGCCATCCAAAAAACGAAATCTCGATTTTCAAAAACCAACGAAATCAACCGCTGCTGCGAGATGAATAAAATTAATTACATAGCAGATTTTAATCCTGACTGTAGCAAAATCATGGGTTGGTGAATCTGATGGTAAAATCAAATCGAGCTCCAACAGCTCACTTGAAAAAATCGCCTTGCACCAATTTCACCGCAAGAAATAGTTGATTACCGTTTGACCAAGTCAACGACACCTTTTGTAGTCGACACCACTTCTTTGCCAATCAAACTGATATAAGCAATGTCTCAAACTAGACCGGCTAAGCCTGCTCGCCCAAGTCGAGTTGTTCAAATATGTGAATTCATTGATTCTATACCTTCGTTTGATCCAAAGAAGTTTGTGCAATCGTTTCTGGATTCACCGGACTCTACCTTAGCAAGTCGCCGCCGCCTCTGGGCAACAGCTACAGGCTGGTCTTCAACTACTCGGCTTATGAGATCAATCAAAAGACTTGCAAAATCTACAGCTGCTGGAACAGCTCTATGGGAGTCTTTCATATCAGACGAGGTTGAGTCAATTGGGACTTATCTTATATTTGATAGGTGTCCTAACATCTCTATTTTCACTACGTCAATTTGCTTCCATCAGGCTGAGCAAATAGTAATTTCTCAGTCAATGCCCAGCGGCAAGGCCCCGGATGGCTCTTTTTATAGCTCTAAAGCAATCGACCACGCCTTCTTTGAGAAAGATAATGAAGAAGAAAGAGAGAGAAAAGTTAGGCAACATATGCCATTCCTCTACAACCTTATACAAGCAAAAATCAAAGACGCTCAGCTTCAAAGAAATTCACGAAGAGACTTAGAGGTACAACTGAAACGAAAGCGATCTGAAACAAATCCTAGAATTGAAGAGGATGATGATTCTGATTCTGATTCTGGACTCGCACTTGAAACCAACAAGGATGCGGAAAACGTTGATAGAACTAGCGATGATCCTGCAGCGTTGCTTGACACGCGTGAAGATGTTTCCTACCATCGGGAGACTGAGCGTGAGATTCAAGAACAATTTCAGTTGACTCAGATTCCCATGACTGTCTGCTCAATGATTAGTTTTGTCTGTAATCGGCGTCACAATGGACTCGCCATGCTCAACTCTGTCACTTTTCTTGCCAGTGGTGTGCCACAGCGTGCTCATGACTACCTTCACTCTTTGGGACTCACATCGGCTTCAGCAACTGCCAACAGGTGCATGCTTACATTAAAAAAGAAGACTGAAGAACAACTTCGCTATCAATCTGCTCTCGATTATGTCTTCCAGCCATTGATCACAGCCGACAATATTGATATCATGAAACGGGTTCATCACACCCGAGTTGATGAGAAATCAAAGATTCACCACGGCAGCTGGGCTTATACTCATTTCTTACCCGAGCACTTACAGAAGGAAATCAAACCAGAAGAAGCCACTGTTGAAGCTTTTCAGGCCGCCATGAAAGCAAGCGAAACTGCACCAATCGAATTGTTTAACTTTTTACCCGATGAAGCCGCAAGTGATCATTGGAAACGTGCGATCAAGGCTCAAATCGCGACTGCTTTAATTCGCCATGTTGTCGAAAAAGACAGTGCAGCCTACAAATACTGTAATAAAAACCTAGCAACATCACCTCCGCCAATTGATCAGATTCCGGTCGAAAAACCAGATATAATGATGTTTAAGATGATGGCTGCTTCAGACGACTCAGCAGGTGGTGTTGCTGAGATGATTGAACAGCTGTGATTTCAGACTGGACTTTCAGAAGAAGAATATGCTTCAAAGCTACGAGTTATTGAGGGAGATCATGGCACCTGTAAAAATATTCAAAGCTTAATTACAAAATCTTTTCCGGCTGAACATCAGGATGAAGCTCACGAAGAACTGATCACTATTCTCGGAGCTGCACATACTCTATGGAATGTCAGCCAGACAATTCTTTTAAAATATTGGGGGGATCCAAAAGATTCTTCTGATACAGGCGCGTGGAAATCTTGGGTAGCACTCGGTGGAAGATCTGAGAAGCCTGTTTCAAAGAAAGATTTCAGTTCCATAATGGAAATTGTACATAAAGTCCACACATCAACTTTAGTTTTCTTGCTGCAGTATGTACAAATCTTTTACTTTCTGCCATTCAAGTTGAAATCGACTAACTCGTATCTTTCTTGACTGGCCACTGTAGTCAACTGATTGCTTCAAAAGATACAGCCTTAGACCTTGCTGAGGAGGGTGTCGCAGAGGCACTGGTTGAAGAGTGTTACTTCAGATACTGTTCTGATGAATGTCGTGCTGATTTGTCTGAGGTAGAAGATGGTAACTTACATAACATGAAACTTCGAATCAGGGACTTTTCTTCAGTAGTTGAAGCTGACAGAGCTATGCGACAGGGTGATGTGGGGAGAATGATGCTTATGTGGAAGCGTTGGGCAATTCTCGCTCAAGGGATGGAAGGAATGGGTAATTATTCACTTGCTCTTCCTTGTTACATCCTTTTACTGGAAGAATACCTACCACCCAGTGTTGGTCGAGCCCTTCGACACTCACTTCTGGTATGTCCAAGTGGACGTGCTGGTCATTTTGTCGCAAAAGACTTCTACTTGGAAATGCAGAATTATTGGTTAAAATACTTTTACAATCATTCAGTACGTCAATCTACTTCAATCCAAACTTCACAACTTCAATCACAATTCTTGAGTGTACTGAAATAATCTCAAATTACCCCAGGGCCAGGGAACTGACATTGAACGGCTCACAAATCGCTTCTCAGTAAACATACCCTTGGTAAGCATCAAGATTTGAATTGATTAAGTTTGCTGATCAACATCCGATCAAAGTCATCCAAATACAATATTTATTGACCACATTTGATAGATGCGACAAGTAATGCATCGACTTAAACTACGCTCAGGCTTGAAAGACATATATCAGAGTAAATCGATCACAATTACTGATCGGTCTTTACTACTTTTCATGCGTATGGCTCGCGACCACCTAACCGATCCTAAAATCCGCCCAACCCAGCGTCCAATACCCAACATCGAAGGAATCAAAGACTTCTACAGCCTGGGTGTCATACAGTTTCAAAACATTCTCACTGAAGAAGCACGAAAAAACAAGTTCAATAAGTTTAAATTAGGTGGACCCCTTGCTGAAGTTACTCGATTCAGCTCTTCAGCCATCGACACAGAAATCAACGGAGATTAGTTCAAAAAGACAGAAGACAAACATTATTGACAATTGCATCCCTAATATGTGTCTGGCTTCCTTCCATCCTCCTACGACGTTGTTCGCGTGCAATCTCTTCTTTTTCATATTTCTCAGCAGCCTTCTGTAAGCGTGTAGCTTTACGTTCTTCGACTGCTCTTGCTTCATCTTCTTTCCTGAGGATTTGGGCTTGTTTTTCAGCTTCGTGTTCTGCTTCGATTAGAATTTCATCCAAGTAGTTTTGATCTTCATCGATTTGATTCATTTCCATTTTTAATTCTAACCTTGAGTATGCATCTGAATGTAACCACAATTGAATGCAATTGTTTATCATTTGAAAAATACCCGGAATGGCTTGGCTTCCTAAGAGTTTACGTAGACACAAGCCTTCTAAAATTAATCTATAGTTCTTCACAATTAGCCAAGCATGTTCTCGATTGAATAAGACATCCAGAGCCACACCACAATTCTTCAGAGGTGATTTGCGATAAAGAATTTCGCTGTGACCAACTAGAGATACTGCAAGCTCTACAAACTCTCCTTCGAGGCGAATTGGGTCGTCTCTCTTACATAATAACGGCTTGATGGTCGAGACCACAAGATTTGGAGGATACCACAAGTAGGGTAAAGTTGATTCTAGTGGATTTGATAGATCAAGAACCGGCGTGGAGATCAGATGACTTAGATCTGACTTTGAAGTCTTTCAAAAAGCATTGATAAGCTGGATTGCTCCTTCAGGCTCGCAATTTGAGCAGGTACAGTTTGGCATCCATGCCGCTCGCTGGCGAGCTATCTCGTTCTTATATTTATTGTTGTCCACCGACAGAGGAATGTATCCAAACCTCCTCGCCAATAGGAATTTATCAGCAAACATCCCATTTGTCGGAGACTATTCAAAGTGGAACTTACAAGTTGTCTATAGATAAAGCTACACGAAGACAGACAGGTGTGATTGCTAAAGCATCCATCCTTTCGTCATCTCCCATCTCTTTTCCCTGTTCAAAATCTGAAATCTTGTTTTTACCACTCGGACGGTTTGGTTTAACAAACATGATGCCTAAACCAAGACTCCCAGAGCGACCCGCACGCCCAACCATCTGTATTATTGTTGAGGGATCCATTCGACCAACGACCACCACACAACTGACAGCCTTCCAGTTTGAACCAAGTCCAAGGGCTGAAGTGCTCGACATCCAAGGGAAATGACCGTCCACAAAGTCTTTCGCGCGCTTCTCCTTATCCTTCGCACCAGTGATTGCATGGTACCTTTGAATGAAACTGCTAGCTCCGTTTGGTAAGTCTTCAGGAGTTCCACGAGCCAATTGAGCCATTGCCATCACATTCAAAGTAGCATCTTGTGTTCTCGAGTAGACAATTGTCACCGGAAGCTCCTCATTGGTGAGAATTGATTTAGGAGCTACTAAACGTCTGATATCTTGCGCTGTGGGCTGAGGGAACGCTAGATCCACTCGAACAAGGCGGATCTCAGGCCGTGTTAGTTCTCCTTGAAGGATGGTGATGTTATACGGTGTGATCTTCAAACTACCTAAAATCATTCGAATCGCAACCGGTCGACATGTTGCTGACATCAAAAGCAACCTCACATTTTCAGTTGCCATCAAGTGGTCGCCTAAGTTTCCATATGCTGGTCTGAAGACCCCGATATCTTGGGAATTCTTGAAAGTTGACAGTAGCTTTCCTGGCCCGCTAGCAACCAAGCCCCACATGTAGATCATGTGAGCTTCATCAACTACCTTCAGGACGAGTTGACACTGGAAGCTGATACTATTATATATTGCTTCGAAGGCTTCAGAGTTTAAGAAGATCTCCGGACCCTGATAATATCAGTAGATGTTATATTAGCAAATCATTCTTGATGAATTATAGGTACATCCTTGTATCTCACCAAGTAAATAAAGCGGTAACATCCTTTTTTGAGTCGTTGGATTGTTTCATCAGTCATACTCCTCTTGGTCAAGTTGATTGCCGAGATACGACCTTCTTTCTCCAAGACCTGATTGTCTCCAAGCGAATCGAGAGGGTTCAAGACCATAACTACAGGTAATTGTGATTCATCGAATAGATAGTAATACATCTCCGCAATTCTTGTTTTTCCGTACCCAGTCGCAGCTAGCAGAAAGGTGTTATCGCCATTGATCAGGCAGACAACAGCCTTGACTTGGAGGCTTTTAGGCTCTACTCCGAAAATCTCTCTGAAGCGCTTGGTAACGTAGTCTGCTTGTTCTTCAAGGTTCATGCCTTGCAATGCAAGTGGTAACGGAGGCTTGTTTTGGCGTAGCAGATCGTTCGATGTCAAAGTTGGTGCGCTATGTTTAGCCGCCACCAGGCTCTCCGCCTGTATTCGATTGGCTCTTGTCTGCATGGCCACTGGATTTCTGATGAAGATGTGAATTGGATGAAAAAAAAGACTCGCAGGAATCTTTCATCAATCAATCTTATTATCTCGGTTTGGCTCTTGGGTTTCAAAAGACCTCTTGTAAACCATCATTGGTTTCTGCCCAAATGGTAAAAGATCGTGGTCATTGGTGTAATGTCTTTGACCGCAGTTGGTTTTTGAAAATCAAGATTTCGTTTTTTGGATGGCAATAGAAACTTGAGCATGGCTCAAGTTACGGAAGATCTGAATGGAGGGTCTGGTCCGCAAGAGGCCAGACTTTTATTTCTCAAAAGGAAAATTGAAAAGCTTTCGTGTAACGAAAGTTTTCTATTGAGAGCTTTTCTCCTCTATTAAACTCAATGACCGCTCACGCCACGAAAGTCACATTTGGCGTAAGTAGGACCCCGGAATGCCCCCATAAAGGGTAGTCTAGTAGAAAAGTCCCTTTTGAGCTCCCGCGGAGCTACACTTCATGGGTTTATACCCATCTCTAATTAAAATCAAATTTCTGACTTTGGTTATTGCCAGCCTTTCGAGTCTTTGACAAGTACTTGTACTTTGTGACATGAAGGCTGACACTTGGATTGTGAAACGTTGTGAAATGCCGAGGTCGATTGAGCTTGAGGCTGGAGCAAGAGACCTTTCATAAGAGATTGTATATGATTTGCTTGTACTTCTTTGTTTTCTTGTTGACCGAGAAATTTTTATTTCAATCATCAAAGATGTCTACGCCTTCAAATGAAATATCTAATGTCTCAACATCAACGACTTTGCGCACTGCCAAACAAAAACTATTGGCTGAGCGAGCTGCCAATAAAGATGCCAAAAAACGCAAGGATTGCCCGTTGAAAACGGATGATGATCAAAACTGCCCAGAATGTGCCTTTACAAAGGATGGACCTGACCAATGGTTACACTGCCATTGTGGAAACTCGGTCAAAATGATACACGGTAGGATTCACTATGCCAAAGCCCATTGGGAGTCAAGTAAGTCATCGGTTCCTAAAGCCAATAGATCTTCGTTGATTGTCCACTGATGAACCAACATAATTTTTCATGTTTTGATTGTCTTCAAATAGTAACTTGTAAGACAGCAACAGCAAAGCTTCGACGGGCTGTAGATCGACCAAAAAGTCTTAATAGTTCAAACAACCAGCCACAAGTTTTTGACGTCCGATGTGCAGGCCTGACTGACAAGACATGGCTGCGTCCAGGTCAACAACCTATATTGACATGTATCCAGCATTCCTGCACGGCTTATCACGGATATCCACCGAGGTTTACTGTATGTCTCCAAATGTTTAAAACCCCGCTAGAGAGCTCGCTGTCCGATATCCAGAAGCATGAGCTTCAAGAAGAGCTCTTGTCGCTTTCCACATGGATCATCAGGCGTGATGGAAGTCAGGGTTCGATTCATTCCACCAAATGTACACAGCGAGTTTCAACCCTCGATTCTGGGGCTGTTGAGGTCTGTGTGCCTTGCTTGGAGCTCAAGAAATCTTCATCATTAAGCAAAGCTATCACTCGAGGCTACGCATCGGATGATACACTCAGATTTGTTGCAAAAAATTTCATGGATAGGGGTCCATTCCACGAACTTCTTTTACGCTATACTGAGCTACAGCAGTTGATTCAATCAGTCGAACGATCAACAAGAGCTGGCGACCTAGAGTTCTGGACAACTTTTGGTGTCCACGCCCGGGCTGGACTGTTTAAAGATGTCCCAATGCTTCGAGCAGTAGCAGAGGGAGTTGCCATTCGGGCTGAAAGGGAAGCAAAAGGCTTAACAACTCGTGGAATGCCATTCAACGAGTACCTCGACAACATGCTTACAACTGCAGGAGCATACTCCAAAGGTGCTTCTGAGCTATTTCGCGCAAACCTTGCTGGACGCTCATCTTGTGGCTTTCGCTTACAATGCCAACGGATTGGTGCTCGGATGCACGATAAATTTCACATCGATAATGTGCTTCCGGTAGTTGCTTGGCTTGAGCGATACGGATACAGTGGGCCAGTATCAGCAGGAACAGACCAGACGGTATGCGTGAAGGCGCTTCGTTACAACAACAGCTGTTTGGTTGGTGTAGAAGGTGGTGATGTCGAAGTTTCCAATCTCGAACACCTAGAGAAGTTGGTGGAGCATGCAGTTCAAGGAGATCACCTGTGTAAGAAGGTCAGTCTTCTTTCTTTGGTGAGATTCAACTTTCAAACTTCACTTCCAGATTTAAGTTGACAACAGCTACCTTTATCTCAGATTCGAGCATACACTCTACAGGTCCCTCTTCCGAACGTTCCTACATTTGTGGTGGCTTTGATTTCTAGTCGTGAGGATGAGTCTGCTGAGGATATCAAGGCTCAGCACCTTCAGTTCATTGATCTACTTGAATCTGTTGGAATTCGACTCATCTCGTTGGGGTCTGATGGTGCAGCATCTGAAGTGCTCGCACAAGAGTTACTTGTCAACTCGGCGACAGAACATTTGGAGTTCTCAGCTCCCAAACTCAGTGTCAACATACGTGTTCCACTTCTAGGGGCCTCGAAACGACCAGTTGTAGTAGTACAAGATCCTAAACATGCTAGGAAGACAGCTTCAAATCAACTACTTTCTGGGGCGCGTTTCTTAGCTTTTGGACGATTCAACGTCAACCTTGACCAGCTCCTCACTTTGCTCCAAACTGAAGAGTGCCCACTTGGCTATAAAGATGTATTAAATACAGATAAGCAAGATGATGGGCGAGCTTACCGAACTTTCAGCGAGGACACTTTCAAGGCTGCTTGTGCACAGCCAGATTGTCTTGGTCTGGTATTGTATCTCTACATATTTGGCGAGCTTGTTGATTCTTGGTTGAACCAGAGCATGCCACACCGAGAAAGGATTATTTCAAGTTATACGGCAGTCTTTTTTGTACGAAAGTGGAAGGCATATCTACTCAAACGTCAAAAGGAATCAGGGAGCTTGATGAATTTATCCTCAAACTGTATCTCACATCAAAGCATCCGAATATTTGAAAAGCTTGGTGAGAGTCTCTTGGGACTCATCATTTCTCACCGTGACCACTACCCTACGCACCCGCTAATGCCCTGGAAACATGGCACTGAGTGTTGTGAGCACATCTTTGGATGGATGCGGGTAATTTCTCCAACTTTTACTGTATTAGACGCAAGGCAGATGATGCCAAAGATATTTGCTGTGATAAAGAGCATCATGAGTGGGCATATCACATTACCCATGAGTGAGAATCTGCACGCAGGTAAGTTTTCTAACCAGAGTCTGCTTGTGTTTGTTATAAAGCTAATCAGAGTCTAATTTAATAGGCTACAAACACGATTTCTCACCCAATAACACTCACGATTTCAGCTACATCCTCAGTCAGTATCCCAGCAACAGCGAAATCAATGAACTACTTGAGCTCGCGGAATCTCGGGCAGAAGAACTAGCAGCTTTTTCTGGCATGACAACAAACAATTCAGCAGCACCACTCAACAACTTCACATCTGAGGAGGCCTGTGGTGAACATGAGCTTGATGTATCTGTATCAATACACAAACGATCTTACCTGAACTATCCTTTTGAACCTGAAACAATCACTGTTGAACAGGCATTAGAAACTGCAGCGGGATTGACAAGCCAGCACCAAGAAACCGATGTACTGATGTCTCAAATAACTGTGAACTTGGAAGCTCTAGCACTCGAAGTCCCCACCGATAACATGATACAACAGACTACAACCAATCAGCTACTAGAACCATATGTGACTCCTTCGACTACGTCAGAAGCTCTGGTGAAATCAGATGGGACTTTGCACATTGACCAAATGCTGTCCAAAAGACACGCACATGACAGTCAAGTCAAAAATCATCACGGTCCAGAGAAACCACGTATCACATCAAAAGATTTACCTGTCCCGCAGTACGATCCAGACACCGGCCACGAAGTTTTGTTGCCGAGTCAATACAGTAAAGCAGTTTCCTTCTTCTGGCGTTCGCACGAGGATCCAGAGTACGGTGAAGCCCGTAAACATCGGTGGAGAACCCTTGGAAAGCGCAAGTCGCGTGAACTAACAAACAAGCAACCTGACATAAATGTTGCAGAATCAGGTGTAGGATCACAAGTCCGGGATGTAGACGAAGTAGATCATAGACCAGATCAAATCTTCGGAATGGGTGCAATAACAGCCACAAATCCTCTTACTAAAAACAAATGGGTTGTAGTTATAAAGCAAGATGTTAGCATCAATTTTCATATTCAGTTAAATGTTTTCTACATACTGATGTCGTATTTGCCTCTTTGTTGACTGAGCAGTACTTCTACCTTGGCCAGGTTCTGGCTGTGTTTGAGCATCACTCAGGAAAGCACGCGTGGATTGCAGAGGCTCATTCACGCGAAAAGGTATCCTACATCTCACTTAAGATCTATCAGTACAAGCCAGGTCAAGCAATTATTCAAGCAGCTCATAATGAGGAGCTTCCGAATGAATTTACCTTCAGTCATCTTCCTGCAAAATATATTGCGTACATCTTCACACCACAACATGATGAATCAGTCTTCTTGTTACTTGAATCTGGTCATTATCGAGTGCCTTCTTTGCTTGATTATTTGATTGCTAGTCGTCCTGCGTGGCAACGGCTGTTCTCGCCTCAAGGCGTCAAAAAATCTTCTCATAGGCGAATGAGGAAGGCTGTGGAAAACGATTTGTAGTGTTGATGTTTAGTAGACCTATAATTTTTTATGTATTATGATAATAGTCTCATGTGTAGATGACACATGAGAAATCAATAATGGTATGGTCCGAGAGAAATAAAACATCATCAAATTAGACAGAAATATAAAGACTTATAATCAGACTTCTTTGATACTCTGTCAATTGTGTTGATATGCGTGCAATTACTGCCTTGCCTCTAGCTTCTGAGTTATGCGTCGAGCTGATCTCAAGGTTCGAAGCAGACAGGAAAAGCAGTTTGCACACAAATCAAAACAATTTTCAAAGCAACAAAAAGGCTTGAATGCTTTCGGAGTGAATGAAGGTGAATGTATTGTTTGAAGGAGAGAATAGATGCAGAGACTTGGAGCATGTAGGATATGGAACATAGAGGCCGGTTCATCAGATATCAGGAATCGTTATATACTACAAAAAACATATGGAGAGTAGTGCCGACTGGGCAAGTTGGATGTGTTTGAAATTGAATCGACCGAGTCCAATTAAAAAAAACAGGACCCTTTTAAAGAAGAATAGTTCAGATTACATCATTACAGCCCCTGATGTTGCTGGCTGAAACAGGTATCACCCTCGCGATGCTGATGGCTGCTGTGTTTGAGACCACTTGTGTGACTTTCAAGAATCAAGATGGTTCCTTTTTCTGTTTTATTTCGTTTCTATATTCTGGTTTCTCGTTAGTTACAATTCCAAACAGTCCGTTAAACTTGACTCGATTGTCTCATACGTATGCAACAATAGTTCTCTTCATTCGTATTTCGATTAGTCCATTTCACTTTATATTCTAGTTCATTTTGAAAAACGCTAATGCTCGAGAATCCCTGAGCGATGCAAAACAGAGCCTCTGCCTGTGCCAGTCTACCATGTGTTGGACTGCAGCGTTCGGCGCATGATTTGATTTCCTCTGCTCGCATCTGTCTTTGTAATTTCACAGTAGATAAAGCAGTTGTGAAAGGTGTCAAGAAATTCCGAGCAAAACTTAAACCCTCTTAGACCTATGGGCGAAGCCAGGAACGAACTTAGCCGTTTGGCAGGGGCGTAGCTCCGCGGGAGCTCAAAAGGGACTTTTCTACTAGACTACCCTTTATAGGGGCATTCCGGGGTCCTGCGTAAGTCCCTACGCAGGCTCCGGGTTTTACCGCATGCGAGGGACTTTGTTAAGTTCGAACAATCTGTCTCTTTTTTTTCGTCTTTTCTACGCAAATCATGAATCACAAAAGAAATAAAATGTAATAAATAATCGGTTACTTGCTTTGAAAATCTGTTGTATTATTCAATCTCCTAATTCTTGAATTGACAATCTTGATCATACTCTTTTTTCTTTATCAAGAAAATCTCGTTTTGTCGTCAAATTTTGTGGGGTTTCCATTATTTGAAAGACAAAATATTTGTGGGCTTTAATGTTGTTTTTTTATTGTGGTTGTATTACTTGATGATGACATCTGCAATAGTCTAAAACGTTTGTGAAAAGTAAAATATCCTATTTATTGATTGGACTTGGTATCGATTACCTAATCCTTGGAATTAATTCTTCTACGATATTGATCTCATCAAATAAATGGGCTCAGTGCAGGGCACCTGTAGACTTTGCATTCTCCATGAGTCAAGACCGCGACATTTGCAAAAAGGTGAAGGCCACAAAGATCAAGATTGTATGAGAGTCATTTCGGTCTAAGGCTTATGAGGTCAAATATATATGTACATATTGTTGGCCGACCTTTACTTACCATTGATGTTTATGCGTGAGGTTAATTTTTTTTTTGAAATAATTCATCTCCCACAGCTTTGTACTCGGGATCCCTCGTGCCATCGCTGTGTAGGGAAACCACAAGGCACCGGTGCGTGACGAGGCCACAAAGTCAAAGGGCCACATCATGTATGGGAGGAGAATACAGACGCATATTGAAGCGCTTTCTTTTAAAAGTGGGATCCCCCACTTACCCCACCTGTGCCCCTGAACGACAACATACAACCACACCCGGATTGTTGTAGAATTATTGTACATAATGGTTATTCTCTTATCTTCTTTTGGTGGCTTTTTTTTTGTCGTGATGAGCGGATAAACAGCAGTAAAAGTTAGAAATCGGCTTTACCACTGAGTGTACATATAAAATCATCAGAAGAGATATAAATGTATTGGGTTGCTTCAATTCGATCTGCCCCTTTTGATCTCATCGAAATCGTTTCCTATAATTGTGAAAAAAAATAACCCTACCATCCGTCGATAAATAATCCATTTTTTCCTTTTTAAATCTTAACGAACACAACTAAATTATTATCATCATGATTTCTGCACAATTCTTCATCGTTATCTTAGCTTCATTGGCATTTTCTGCCTTCGCAACTCCTATCACACCTTTCAAATCTGATATGACTTATGCTTTTAGTAAAGATATTGATTGGTCTGATGGTAAAATCTATGATTCAAATGGAAATGTAGCTATCACCACTAAGATGTGTGGTGGTGTGATCACTTATATTGTCAATAACACTGCCCAAGCTTTCTTCAAGACAGTAAGTTTGATTTTAAACCTATTGATTTGTTTTGATCGATTCAACAAGTGAAGCTTATTAATCAAACATAAATTTCGTAGCCCCCTAGAAATTGTGATAAGAACGTCGTGGCTCAAGATGAGGATAAAACTACGCTTACCTTACACTACCAATCTATCAAATACACTTTATACGCTTGGACAGTCACACGAGCTGATGGAACCAATTTCGAATGGTTACCATTTAGCCCAAGTACTATAGGTATCAATAGTGTTGAAGGATCGGTCTCACTCTATGGTCAACCTAAGAAAGAAAGTAGCCGAATCTTTAGTAAGTTTATTCGTCATCTTCACTCTAACATCATTCATTAAGGGATAGACAAAAAACAAAGAATAGAAAAGATTGATCGATCGATTTTTGTTCATGTAGTGTGGAAACCGGATGGGTTCCCTCAAGGTGTAATTTCTGGTGACGCATACTCTTTCAATGTTGAAGCACCAGGAGCTGATCGTATTTCACTCGTAAGTCATTTGAATTTCCATCAGCTTTGGGGTTTTTTGATTGAATCTTATAATCTGAATCTGATCGTTTCTGTAACTTTATTCATTTCAGTGGGAAACGCTTGAATTACTTTACTTGCTTGTTGCTCGGAACAGAGATTGTCCATACGCTGTTTAAGGATCTATAATTTGAATGACATTTGATTTCGTATCTTCTACATCCATATTCTTTTGTTTTCTTTCTAAATAGACGCGTTTAGAAAGATTGAAGAATATTTTACCAAGACATATAAATCACGATTTTTGTTTAATTCGAAAAATGTTGCCCTTGTGTGCTACATACATTTGTAGAACACTTGAAAAAAGGTTTTAAAGCAGTCTTTGTTTTTTTGTTTGAAAATCAAAGGGTTCATCATTTAACCAATTGGTCACAGTCTTGTTCTTCACAACACCTTCCAGTTCTATGTGTACAAAGACAATCAAACTCACCAAGCTTGACAAGAATTCCAAGCCAAATCACTCGAATTTGATGTACAAAGCTCAGCCAAGCTTTTTTGAATTCGACTGTGTGTATTCAGTACCCTTTTTTATAATCTTAAACTCACATAAAACCCCTTTTGTCATCAAACGCCAAGTCAACAATCAGCGCTCAAACTGAGAGCTTTCTAGTCAAACCTCTGGAAAACTTTTGACACTCAGATTTAAGCTTGTGGTATATCATTAAGAATGTATGATCATGAAGTTTTAACAAATTGATATGAATTCAAAATTGATCATTTGAAAGGTTTTTATAATCATTTCCTCAGTTTGAATGTATACATAACTTCTTCATGACTTAATGTGAAGTTTTGTTTGAATAAGTTTGTATTTTAATTTTAAAGAGTTTGTTTTTGATTAATTCAAAGGTTTCAATCTAAGAATTAATAGGAGTAAGAGTGTTCAATGAAGAAGAGAGAGTAATTATGCAAGATTAATAGGAGTGAAGTCTAAGATGAGTCAGGTGACTAAAGATGATTACATGTAAATGAGCTCATATGTAGACTGAGTTGAGTTGAGTTGATATGTATTATGTAAACCTTAAAATGACTTCAACAGGAAAACTGAAATCGGATTTAAATTCAAAACTACCATTTACCATTTACCATTTACCAACCACTTCAACTATTCTCAACAAACTACTCTCTACCAACTATTCTCAACCAACTTATCAACCAATCGATTCTCAACAAACTACTCTCTACCAACTATTCTCAACCAACTTATCAACCAATCGATCAATCAATCAATCAATCAAAATGATGGAAGAATTAGATGCAATCACTTCAACTTCACTTCATAATCTAGAAGATAAATTATCTAATTTAGATTTCAGTGAAAAGATGTTAGACCTTTGTTTCATCTTGGACGTACGTACGTTTTTTCTTTTTGATTGGATTTGATTTTGGATCATTTCAATCTATGATATCTTTGCTTGATCGAATCTAAAAAAAGTGTCAAGTTTCAAAACCTTTATAAAGGATTCTTGAACTGACTCTATTTTATTCGTATTACCACCACTTTTTTTATCTTGATGAATCAAATACTCAAAACCTGATGTCATGATTTGTTATTTATTTTATAGACCACAGGAAGTATGGGTAGTTATATAACAGTTTGTTAATTTCAATCTTCAACTTTCCTATCAAACGAAAACCAACAAACCAACAGATGTTTTTTTTGACTTTTGATGATGATATATGAACCAAACAAAACCAAAAAATCATAGGCAGCAACTCAAAATATCGAATTGATTTGTGATGAAATCATTAATTCGGAAAGATTAGCTTCACCTGAATGTCTTAGGATCGGTTTGATTGCTTATCGGTGAGTAATCTTTTTCCAAGTTTTAAATCTATCAATTTATATCCGATCATCGGCAGTTACATAGTTCTGGTAAAGATCTTTGAGTGATGAAAACTGATGTGTGTGTTTTTGGGTTTGGGTTTGGGTTTTATAGTGATCATCCTCCACAGGATATGTTAGTTTGATTAATCCTATTATCCAAGCATTTCTTTTTTCGTACCAGCTTAACTGATCTTAGATTTATGGCAACTTTTTCTGTTTTCTGCTTTTGGTTTGGTTTGAAATAGGTCATATATTACTTTAAAGTTTGATTTCACATCTAATCCTAAAATCGTTCAAGAACATCTCAAATCTCTCTGGGCATCTGGTGGTAAGGAATTTCATGTGTAAACCGATGATCTTCAAACCCGATCACTTTTGATCCAACACACCATATCTTTCGTCTTACTTTACGTTTAGGTGGTGATGGACCTGAAGCTGTTACTGCTGCAATGCATGAAGCTTTAACTTTAGATTGGAGGCCACAGGCTAGTAGGATGGCTGTTCTCATCACTGATGCTCCTCCTCATGTAGGTTGAAGTCTTTGATCAATCTTCTTCTTCTTTCACTTCAACTCTTTATCTGATCTGTTCTTCATGTTCGTTTAGGGAATTGGTGAGTATGGTGATGGGTTTAGTAAGGGAGATCCATCAGGTCATGACCCATTAAAACTTGCTCGTACCATGGCTCAGAATGGAATCAGTCTAGTTTGTTCTTTAATTCATTTGATCTGCTTTGATCCAACTTTGATCGTTTTGTTCGGAAAACTAACTGATATCATCAATTTAAACTTCTTTTAGTTTGTTGTAGCTTGCGAACCGGCTTTTTCTGGTTACATGTATTCTAATGATTTTTTCAGAGCAATCACTAACATCACCTCAGCCATGATGTTACCATTAACGACGGCTAATTTATTACCACATGTGATTGTAGGATCAGCCTTTGAACAAATGGATATGGAAAGATTAGTAAGAGAAGTGGGACATGCAGTGGCTGAACGGGTGGTTGGAGGACAAGAGAGTGTAGATGAAGTGGCTAGAGAGTTACATGAGAAATTGTTGTTGAGGAATGAGAGTACTAAACAATTATTTGTGGAAGATATTTATGTAGGTTTTTTTCAACGTTCTTTTCTCTGTTTTGGGGGTTCTGTTTTCATTTTCTTTTTTACGAGAAGAAGGTCTTGAACTGATCAGACTTTTGGGTGGGTTGAACTTTGGTTTGGTTTTTTGAATGGTCTTAGCGTGATACACCTGAAGCAAGACATAATGTCGAAGTATGGTTGAGTGCACCTGATATTCAGACGGCTAAACCATTACTAAAGAAAGTAAGTCAAAAAGAAGACTTTTCAATCGATTATAATTTAAAGAAAATCAATTGATCAGTTCCAATGCTCAATCAATTAATATTGGTTTTTGTGTTTTAGATTATCGGATCCAGATTTACAGAAAAATATCTACAATCACGTTACACAGCTGCCTTTTCATCTACAAGTTCATCATCTACAAGAGTTTATCCAATCCCATTACCATCAAGAAAGAAAGCGACGAATCCGATGAAGAATCATTCGATGCGTAGACCATCAACGACGAGTACTTCATCAGCTTCTAGACAAGTGATTAGTGATTTCAAAGTCTTTTCGTCTTCTACACCTAGATCGTTTTCAGATGGAAGTTCACCACCTAGGTTTGGCAATCCTAGTGGTAGTGGGAGTGGTAGTCAGGGGAAATCTATCGAAAGCTTTGGTGGGTCTCCATTGAGAGATTCTAGGAGTTGGAATCAGACTCAAGGGTCGGATGAAGATGATGAAGCAGAAGAAGAAGAAGAAGAGAATGATGAAGATCATCGGAATGTGAATGTTGAACCGTCTACTTCGAATTCGAATTCAGATCAATCTCAACCGCAACAAGGCATCGATGTGAGACAAGGATCGATTTCGTTTGATCAAGCTCGTAGGATTACCACTTCGGCTGCTTGGAGAACGATTAGAACATGATTTTGGCTTTTTTTTGATGATTTTTTTGGATTTGGAAAAAAAAATCATTGGGTGTTTTTATTTTTTTATTTTCCTTCTTCTTCTCGTTTCTTTCATTTGATTTTTGTTTGAGTCTTGGTTTTGGAATTTATTTATTTTTGTTTGAGAAAGTTTAGGTATTCTGAGGGTTTCTTTGAACAATTTAAATAATTATATATATGTGTTTGTCTCTGTGTCTGTGTGTGATTGTGTCTGTGTGTGATTGTGTCTGTGTGTGATTGTGTCTGTGTGTGATTGTGTCTGTGTGTGATTGTGATTGTGATATTGATTGTGATTGTGATTGTGTGTGATTGAGTCTTAAAGTGAAAGAATTGGTTTAGAAGACAAAATAAGGTTGATCAACATATTTGAGTGAATTATATGATGTAAAAAAACAAATTGATTGGAATCTTGATTTGATCTATTTATTGAAAACAATAAAATTAAAATTAAAGGTATATTATTTTTGATCAATGAAAAATAGGTGTCTTAACTGACTTCTTTTTTGGGGGTTTTGGCTTGAAATGAATGGTAAATCTTGATGGATTGTTCAATGTATGAAATCAAAATCATAAGATCATTTAAGAAGTCCATTTTATCAAACTTGATGGTTTTTCTCTTCTTGAAGGGAGAAAAAACTTTTTGCATTCTTTAATTAAGGCTGGATTCACTTTAAGCAATTGATTTGAAAAGTCACATTCTTCTTGAGCGCTAGAAAAGTGTTTTTTTTCTAAACCAAGATGTGAACTTTGAGATTTTGTGTTTGTATTGGATTATTAACTTTAAGCATACCTGAAGACCTTTGATCCTTTCTTCCTTTCCCAGTTCCAGTTTTCCTTTGTAAGTTCTTCATGATGTCAAACTTCTCTAATTCTAACACTCATGTCTCATTGAATTCATTTTGACCTGCACCACCACCAAAGATACCTCAGATTTTCCAATCTGAGCCTTGAGGTATCCTCAAATGACAATATTCTCAGACGCAATGTCTGAGCAAATGATCTGCGGCCATCTTTGGGGCCCAAGAAAGTCTTGGATGAATTCCACATACACACCGTCTGAGGGAATCTATATCCAAGGATCCCTTTGATTTTCCAATCCAAGGTATCCTTGCTGGCAGTGCTGCAACCATTCTTCTCAAACCCATCATTCAAGCTGGGAAAGAGTACAGTCAGTGACAAAAAGTTTACGTACCACAAGTACATATGTAATCCCAGTCTATGGGCACTTTGTCTCTTGAATAACTTCCTCATACCTCATCCAGAACCTGTCTGAAAATGAAGACTTGTAGCCTGTCGCCCACTCAAAAGGCCTCTATTGTTTTAATGCACCAAGCTGGGGTTCCTGGCACTCAAATTGCCAAGAAACTGGGCCATCCCAAGTTGACTGTCTATACAGCAATTCACAATGACCGCAAAAGACATCAATCAAGACTCAAAAACACTTGGACAACCAAAAAAGTTCTCAAAACGTTGTATACCGAGTGGAAGGCAAACCCTCAGAGCAAGCTTCAGGCTTTGGTTGCATCCATACCTGATCAAATCAAGGCTGTGCTCAAAGCAAAGGGTGGACACACTCCCTGGTAAAAGTGACTGTATTTTAGAGTCTATGTTACAGTTATGAATCCTGAAATTCAAACATACGTACTCTGATGAGTGGCCATCTAGACCATGTAATTTCAGGTATATCAATAGTCAGATGTTGAGTATATATGCTTTTTGAGAGTTGCCCAATAGGCAAGCTATGGTACAGGTATGTATACTTGTTGTCACTGACTGTACATATCTTTGATAACACTAAGAAAAAACCTTGTAGAGGATTCAAGCTCTGAGGAAATGAACACTTTAAGGAAATCCTTGAAGGCTGTGATGTTTGTTTTTGAGTGCCATGTTGAATTGATAAGCTTGTGTCACTGCAAACATTTGTAGGATATAAAGTAGAATCCGGGCACGTGCCCGGATTCTACTTTGTATCCCGTAGTCAAACAACTTCCCTTCAATTGGGTGGGGGAAAATTATTGAACATATAATTAGTCATAAAGGATTAATCAGCGCATACCCAAGTCATAGCTCCCACACTACATATGTGCAGCAGGATGGGTAAATTGGGAGCTATCATGTACATACAGAGCTGCTCACACTACGCCAGATTGCAAATTTACCGCTGAGTTTAGAAAATTAATAAGACATAGAAAATTATACACAAGGTGGAAGGGGTCAAAAAAATGTGGAAAAATAAGGGTTGCATTCCCCTGTGTGTGCCCATAATTTTGCATATTTTTACAGATTTTTACAGCAGCAGTGTATATCAGGTCAGAAACTCAGTTTATGTCCCAAACTGGCAGTCATGGAGGCATTAATCTTGTGATACCAATAAAGTTGTCAATTTTGTGACAACATCTGGAATGTCTGTCCATTCTGAAAGCTACATGTTTAATTTACCAGATACACATTAGAATGAGTGGTGTGTGTCCAAAAATGAAGAAGGTACAGCAATCACCGTCCCCAACAGCAAAGCTAGAAAAGCTTATAAATCTGTTCTGCAAGGGTTTTAGCATCCAAATGGAAACTGTAGATCCAGTATGTGGGTTTCATAATGTGCAACTGCCAAATTGATAAAAAGAAAATAGTTGTATTTGTGAGTGTTGAAAAGTTTCTGCCCAAGCCTGGGTAGTTTTGGACAAAATTTGAGTTTCTGGCCAAATACACCCCAAAATCATTTTTCTATGGAACGACTTCAAAACTCAAGGTAAAAATATGAAAAAATATGCAAAATGATGGGAAATCACAGACTGATTCAACCATAATTTTTTTCAATTTTTTCCTACCTCTCATGCATTGCTGAGAATTTCCTACATCTTGACTTTTCTAAACTCCATGGTAAATTATTGATTTGGTGTAGTGTCAGCTATTGGCTCATCTGAATGAGTGAACCATATGTAATACTAATACCTTCTGTAATTTTTTTCAGTTTGACAAAAGCATTTCAAGAATTGACTACATACACTGACTCATAGCTTCTGTGTAATTTCATCAAGTAAACCTCATGTAACACCCTTTCTGTTACTATTGAATGGTGTCCAGAGTATTGCCTGAGTAGCTATGGAGGTATATGTAGTCAATTTTTAGGAGGATTTTGTCAAACTGGAAAAAGTTACATGATGAATTACATGTGATTTATTTGTTCAGATGAGCAGGGAACTGAGCAGACCTGTATGTACATGATATCTAACAACTTACTCAGCTTGTTGCACATATGTAATGTGGGGTTTATGACTCAGGTGTGCAGTGATCAATACTTTATGACCAATTATACTTCTAATAATGTTCCTCTGCTCAATTGAAGGGAAGTTTTTTGATGTTTACAGTGTGTTCTATTGTAAAAGAAGTGTTTGATCTGGAAATACCATCAGCAGTTAATTTAACAATGTCTGCAAGGCAATGTGTCATTTGAATCAATCTATATTGTCCAACCTACCCAGAACAAGATATGTCCACAGGAGATTCAAAATAACCCCTGCTTTACCTGTTTTTTCAACAAATGTCTGGAGGCCATTGATGGCACCCACTTACCTTGCATCTTCCTGCTTATTGATGTTCTGCTCATTGAAACCAAAAAGAACATCACTCCCAATATATGTCCTAGCAGGGTTTTCATTCAACATGATGTTCACCTTAATTCATGCTGGTTTGAAAGGCTTGCATGTGAATGTGTATGCCCTTTAATGAGATCTTGAAGAACAATGCTTTGGTGTTCCAAATGGTAAGTTAATGTGTCTTTTAAATGCAACAGCAATGGATAATAACCTGTTTTATTTATCTCAGATTCATTCCACATTGCTGATGCATGGTATGCCACCATAAGGTTTGTTAACCCCTTTTTGATCAGTAAAATACCGCTTTAGAGAGTGGCAGCATTTGGTTTTAACACCACAAACAGAAAAGGAGTTGTATAATCATCAACACTTGGCCCTTAAAATTTTGATCAAACAGATTGTTGGGGTTTCAAAGTGAGATTTCTGATTCTTGCATTGATACCCTTCTACCCTCATAAAGTACAAGTTATGATTGTGATTGCATGCATTTATGGGATACAAAGTTAAAGCTGTGTTTTTTTTCCCAGTTTCCCAAATACAGCCAAAAACGCAAACTGGGAAACTGGGAGAACGTGGGAATTTCCCAACACAGCCAAAAACAAAAACTGGGAAACTGGGAAAAAAAATCCCAGATTTAACTTTGTATCCCATAATTGTTTTGAACAATATCATTCAAATAGGATCTGGAAAGGATGGAATTTATGAAAAATACATGTTACAAGAGTGCTTGGAGATGAGGATGGTGGGTAATGGCAGACCAGACTGGGTTGTGCCTAACACTAACAAGCAGAACCAAGCTTCCAAACAAAGAAAGCACCTTGCCAAGTGGAGGTTTTGAGACTATGTTGATGCACCTGTGGTACATAGGAAGGTCTAGATCATCATTTGTAATCAGGACCATTGTAATCCTAACTTTCTTGGCACCATCAAGATCAAATCTTTCAATGTATAAATAAGGCTTGTTTTATGATACACACCCACTAAGACACAAAACTTTGGATAAAATATATTTGAATACAATATATTGAAACTCAACCTGTTCATTTGTTCTCATGTTCAGTTGGCTTCATCTACCTCCTTATCCTCCTTTGATCTGCCGGCTTCAGCCTTAGCCTTGAACCAGTCCCATATTATGGAATGATCCATGTAATGCATAGAAGAATGAGGCTGTATTGTCTTTTATCAATTCATTCACTACCTTGATGAGATGTTTAGGTTGAAGATTCTGGCCACTTTCTTGATTAAAGATCTCCATTGCTTGCTTCTGGCCATTTTGAATGTTGCTCAGACTTGATTTTGGAAATGATGACATTATCATATTTTTCTCCCCCAATTCACCTACTTGATCCACAGCTCAATCAATTGATTCAAATACCAGATTTGAGCCTGTGCTTTGTGAACATTTTGAGGTGGCAGATGAACCTCCATGAATGATTGGGCTCTGTTTGCTAGGTACAAAAAATTGCTCTAGGCTTGCCATTGTCATTTTCAGCCAATGCAATTTGTGTTGAAGATTTGCCAGTCTGTTTCCTAGTTCTTGCTGAATAGATGAAATGAATGAAAGGTACAGTCAATATGATAGAGAACTTACAGAAGTCTTTTTCTTTTGAGAAGACAATGGCCTCAGACAATCAATATTCTCAATATCTGAGTCCTTGTGTGAGTCCTAGATACATGAGATTGATCTTGGTTTAAATACTTGTCAGGTGGATTGTAATAAGATAGGATTTTTTAGTATGATGAGTTTTGAATCAGACTGATTCACATTCAGATGAAAACAAAAACCTACCTCTGTCATTCCCATGCTCATCTAAATCTTTGGGCAATGATATAACATTTTATTTCTTCTTGCTTTGAGTTACAGACCCCTTGTTACCATTGGCTTGTAATTGCTTCCTGGGCATTATCTGTAGGACATCTTGGTATGTTGGAAAACCATTGCTTTGAATTGGCTTGACATCTTTATCACTGTCATAATTATTCAAAGGTTAGAATGCACATATCTTATTCAAAGGGTTAGAACAGATAGGTTCAATAGATAGAGAATGGATGAAAGGTACTTGAGTACCACATCAATGCATTGAGCCCATCAGGCCTTCTCAGCATGCACTCCAACAGTGGTTGTATGAACTCCAGGTGCACCAGAAGATGCCATTATCTTTTTGAAAGCCTTGAAAGTTCACTCCAACTACATATCAAAACACAAAGAGACTCAATAGATTTAGAGATGCACCAAACCTTTTGAATGATGTTCTTTGATCTTTTCAGATGCTCCTTGATTTTGTACTTTGCATGGTAGTTAGCAAGAACAAGATTTTTGACATCCCATTGAATTGTATACTGTGGTATTGAGACAGAGAAGCAAAGTTGAAGAGTTGCTGATAGGATGATGAATGGTTCTGACAAACATGCAATCAGATCAAAAGCCGGTTTAGAGCTTTGATGTACATCACTTTCATAAACATCAGAACAAAAGCCTTTGATCAAGACCTCAAGCTGCAATCATGCACAGACCAGGAACTGGGTTTTTCTCTTTGATTAAACAAGCTTTGATGAAAATTCAGTACTTACTAAACTTAATCTTACTCTCATCAAACTACTTCAACCAACTCATCAAAATCCTACATAAAACATTCCTCATACATTCCTCACACATTCCAACTTAAATGTTTCTGCAACAACTCCTCAACATTCATTTTTGACCAAACCAATGTCCATAACACATCTTCCAATCCACAACTTATGCACAAAACTTCTTGACAAGACATACATGCAAAAGACAAGGGAACAAGAAGGAACAAAAACAATGGCTTGCCCTTTTGGTGGATTGAACACCAGACCTTTCCATTTCAATTATGACACAACATACGAGTGGAACGCTCTACCACTGAGCTAAAGGGGCTCTTGCGCATTGCAGCCAAAACCGAGAATTCGAAGCCTCTTTCTGCAGAAATCATGTGTATATACTATAAACCACTTTTTAAAGATCATCAAAGTTGAATCAAACTCAACAATACACAAATCCAACCAAAAGAATATCAACTTCAAACAAAAAAGAAAAAAAAAAGAAAAAAAACCTCCATTCCATTCTAAAACTTCCAATTTGTTTCATTTACATTTTCTCATAACCCTACTCCATTCACAACAGTTTTAGTATGACTACTACTACTACTAGCACCACCCAACCAATTCAACCAACTTCCACTTCCTCCAATTCCATTATTATTACTTGTACCTAAGAACGAATTAGGTTTATTCCATGACTTATAAGCCACATAAGCTAAAGCAGAACTAGCTCCAATCAATGCACTTAATGATAAATAAACGGTTAATTTATCGGAAGTTTTTTCTGATCCACCTGGAATTGAAGAATTACTAAAAAACCAAAAACCGCAACCAACATCAGACTTCAATAGCTGAAGGGGTTTAGAAAGAGAGAAAGAAAGGATCTTACGGATTGGTTGCTATTCCACATAAGATTGGCCATAGATCTGCTGTTTGATTAGTTCTCATACTTACAGCTACCGGTACTCTTAAACTTAATTTACGACAATATACATCAGGTTGAACTTCATGTCTCTGAAAAAAAAAACAAATATCAATCAAATTAATCATATGATTTCAATCAAGTGTGAGATTTTAAAGTCAAGAATCAAGATTTTGAAGAAAAAAAATTACGTCACATACTTGTTGAGCTAGATCTAGATCTGCTTTACTTGCAACAAAAAGGGTTGGAATATGATCTACTTTAAATTGTTGCTAATTGAATCCAATCGATTCAGACAGAGAAACAAATCAGTATCGAATCTTGATAGATACCTAACATTCTCATGTAAAAAAATGCTACACAGGGCGAAAGAAATGGGGACTTACTCTTAGATTGCTAATGTAAGAAAACGAATTGGTATCTGAACTATCATACACAAATACTAACACATCTGCCATTCCCAATCTCTTTGAATTCCTCAAAACTTCACCACCTTCCCAAGCTGCAAACTCTTGAACCTAATAAAAGACCAAAAGGAACACAGTTCATAATCAATTCCATCCTAGTCCAATTCAATTCAATATACCAAAAAAGATCAACACTTACAACTAAATATTTCTCAGCACCTTTATACTCAACACTATTGACGACCGTTAAACTACCTCCGTTATGATTCCCATCAAAATACCTTTTTTTCACTAAATTTCTACATATCGAACTTTTACCTGATCCTACTGCACCAAACACATAAATTAGATATGTCGTTCGATTCACTTTGTTTTTCTTTTTCCTTTCTGATTTTCTTGGTTTAGTGATTGTTAATGCATTTGTGGTGGGTGATGGATAACCTAGATGTGCAAGATATGCTAATGTCACTCGATGATCAAGTAAAGTGGTCATACTACAGAAAGTCAAATTCATTGAACATCAGTGTCTTTGAAGGTAAGCGGAATATGATGACATGAAAAAGATTTACCTCCATTGAGCTAGCCAGCCTTGTAGTGTAACACAATTACTATCATTAGTAATCGTAGTATCAGGAAATCCTTGATTGATCCATGGATTTCCAGGCGAAGTACTGAAAAGAGACTCTAATTCTTCCGTGTTCAATGCACCATCTAAATCCTAAATCAGAATGTAAAATTGACTTTATCATTCTCGATGATCAGGAAGAGGCAATCCCTGAAACACACCTGATCAAAGGTTTCAAACAGATCTGTAAAAAACGCATAACCAGAAGGACTAAGTTCGGCTGAACAGTCATTTGGAACATCGAATCTATCCCAAAGAAAAAACAAAGTTCTCAGTAAGTATAGCCAAGGAAGAGTTACAGGTCAAGATTTCAGCGAACCTAGGAGCTAAAAATGTTTCACTTAGTGTGAGATCATCACCATATCCAAATGCTCTCAATACACCCCAAACGGTTTCTAATCTTCCACGTTGAATGAAACAGGTATGTAAATAAAGAAATCCTTCTTGAGTGATATGACCATCAAAGGTTAAAAATTGAGGATTTTCTTGTAACACATCAGTTTTGATCGTCCTGAGCTCCTTAGATTGTAAAGGGACACCAAAACATTTGCGCTAGAATTCGAAATGTGAGAAAAGAATGAGTAAGTGGAATGCTCGAATGTGTTGGTTGTGTGTAAAGTAAGGAAAAGATATGGACCTACTTGAAACTCGTGTAATTCTTCGTCATCTAATACGTTATCTTTATTAACATCGCACAATTTGAAAACTCGTGTGAGAGCATTCACACAGGCAGGTTTCATTGACTAAGGAATTGTCAAGATCAGAAATCCAGGATAGACAGACATCCACAAGTTGATGATTTGACCTACATGTTCTCTTGAATCATAAAGGGGTGCTGTTGGATGTAGAACAGCATTTTGAGCCAGGTAAAAGGTTTCACTAATGTTCTAAGACGTGGTTAGAAAATCACAGTCAGTTAGCTTGAACGAGGTCCGGAAAAGATATAAAACATACAAGTGAAGCTTTTGCACTACATTCGATACAGGTTTCCACTTCTTTAAATTCTCTCATCAAAGGCGCCAATTCTAGATAAATTCGTTCGATGATCAAGAAGCCAAATTTTCATTCAATAAGTAAGATAGTGAATCCAAGTACATCCAAATCAAACCATTTAAGATCGCACCTGATTGAAAAGCTTCATTGGTAACATCTTCACCATCTCTTAAATCAATCTTGTTTCCCACCAAAATCACTGGTCTAAAAAAAGTAAATCACCAAATATGAGAAATCGAAATCATGAATCTGAGTGACTAGGATAAGTTAGGTTTTTGGGAATGGGTTCAATTAAAAATTGTGATGTACCTACACATTCACACCTAGTGACCTAATGGTAGGTAACCAATAAGTAGTAATTCGATCGAATGAATTAGGACTTTCAACTGAATAAATGATGACGACTACATGAGCTTTTCTGATTTCTGTTTCAAGATGATGTCGATCTTCAGGACGTGCTAATCAAAAAAAGTTCAATGAAAATCAACATCAAAATCAGATCAGGATGTGATTCGAGGGTTTTTTAAAAAAAAGTCAAGAGATTTTAAAATTTACGAGATGTATCGATTAGATGAGTGGTGATGTTGGGAGTGACTTCAGGTGGGATTGAAACCTCTGGTAAGACTAATCCTGATGGTAATTCGTAGAACCTTTCTTTGATCAAGGCAGTGATGATAGTACTATTTTGATAAATGCAAGATCAGTTTGAGCTCCTGATGTATGTTTCTGAGAAATGAATGAATCAATCTACCTTTTACCAACACCGTCATCTCCACACAGTACCACTCTGATATCACGTCTGGCCATTTTGAGTTGAGATTAGATTGAGCAAATCGTAGTGCTTGATATATAGTGGTAAGTGTTGGTGTAGGGTGATGTTGGAGAAACTTACAAAACCATGAGATCCCGAATTCAACTCGGGTCGGATCTCAACTTCTCATCTTATCATTCCGGACTTAAATTTACTCTGAGTCTGCACTTAACCACAAACTTAACCAGCAGTAGGAAAGTTTGCAATGGGGCCAATTGATATTCCACAAGCTGCCCAATGATACTTTAACATGGTTTCACTTTGTTTTCAGAGTTTGATAATAGGAGCATTGATCAACCTATGTATGCGTATTGTAGCACAGATCATTTAGTAGGACTCAAGTAGGTGATCATTGCATTCGTATATAATCAACAACAACTTGTATCCCTTCATGAACCAATGTTATAAATTCCAACCCTCTCTCTAAAACTATATTTCTAGAACGAATATATAGAAACTCAATCAGACTTCATCACATTCACTAAACGTCAAATCAAACCAAAGTCCATAACCATCAATCAATCTCCACCAAAAAAAATATATAACCCTTTCATACTTTTCGCAATCCACCTCAAAAGTCAAAAAAGTTCCTAATCTATCTAACCAATCAAAGTTCGAACTTCTTCTTTACTTCTAACCAATAAAGTAGAAGCAAATTCATACTTATTTAATGGATCCATCACCGAATCCCAAATCCGTCCATAAGCCAAACTAATCAAACCTAAACTATCATGATGAACTTTTGATGAGTTTTTAGTTGAAGAAAGTAAAACTAATCGAGTTGAAACTAAAGTATCTAAATTCATTAAGAATTCATTAAATTCTTGAACTGATTTCGTGATTTCTTTTGATGAACTTGATTCTATTCTTGATAATGGTGTCTATTTTGATGGTTTCAAATTTCAATTAGTTGGTTTGTTTGATGCAAGGACTTAAGAAACTCTCGGGGTATAGACTTACATCTCCTTTGGTCTCCAATGCTTGGATGATAGGTTGTAAACCGGATGATTTCAAGAGCTGATCAAAGTGTTCTTGAGTTAAAAGATCTAAATGATTCTTCAGTCGTTCTTGTAACTCTTCTTTCTTATCGTGGGTGAATGCAAAAGGACCAAGGGTTGCCTAAAATCGTACCATTCGAGAGAGTTAGACATCAGAGATTGTAATCTTAGAGCAGGATGATATCATCTTACGCACAATCATAAACTCCAAACAATTGATCCAAAAAATAGATTGATCCCACTCTGAAACTCTCAGAGCCGCCATCTTGGTGATCAACTCTAATGCTGGACCGATCGTCAATTCCAAGACTCGATCAAATGACTTAGCATCAGCTTCTTCAGGTGAACCATCATTATAAATTGACATTATATCTCTCAAATTAGACATTGCCTCATTCAAGGCAGATGGTACAGATAAATCGACGGGTGGCTGTTCAATAAATCGCATATGTCGAGCTGATAGTGAAGCCAAGATTTGAAAGAAGATTTCATATGCATCTTCTGTGATTCTACGAAATCAAGAGGCAAATGGTTAGAAAGGTTCAATTAGTTTAAACAAATATTGAATCAATCTCAACTCGGTTAATGTCTTGGTCAGAAGGGCATCAGGTCCAATGGTATTGGTCATGGTAGCTTTATAGAAATCTAATAAGCTTGCTAGTTGATAGGCTACAATACTACCCTCTTGACTTTTGATGGTCTGATACACTCTGATCTTCAAAGGCCTTCCACACCCTTCCATATGCTTATCCAGTAAATTTCTAACCCTCTTACGATCCTCACTTTGTTTATCAATCGGAATGGTCTCAGTAGCTGATGTAATAGTCTGGACGTCTAGATTTGATGTCGAATCCGATAACTTTGGTGAAAAGATCCTTGATTCACCTACTCGCCTTCCATCTGATTTCAAATCGAACAAGCTTTCTAAGAATTCATGTTCGCTTGCCATAGTCTGATGTACCCATGCTAACATGTCACCAACATATCTGATTGGATCATGTGCATTGAGCTCAATCGGTCTGGGTAAACCATTAGGACCTCCTCGAGTCAAGGCATCGAGGAACAAGCTCGACAGAGCAGCTGATCGAGTGGCCGACAGAACCGAGAGTGCTTCACTGCAATACATTTCAAGCATCAGCACTTCACTCCAAGACGCAGCTATCTTGGTGATAAGAAAAACGCATACTCTAGTAGCTCAGGACGACAGTTGAGTCGCTGGATAGCTTTTTTCATCAGAGAGCTAACTTCTAATTGTCCTTCTTCTCCCTTGGATAGACCAGCTCGACATTCAAACAGAGTCCATTTCATCACTTTTTCATATCCCTTATCAAGATATTTACTAATAGCTTGCATGATATCAAGTCCAGCTGTTTCGGTTTCGGCAGGGGTCAAGTCTCCTGTCAGAAGTGCAGCACAGTCTGATCGGATTCGTTCACAATGGTCCATGGCTGAGAATAAGTGTCGATTCACCTTCACATCACGTGTGGTTAAAGCTTGGATTTCAGGTTCAGTCAATGTGAACCGATGCAAGAAGACTGTAGCAAGTAATTTTTTATTTGCTGTTGATTGACTTCAAATTTTCAAAGTCAAAAAACTTGAAGTGCATTTCAAACAGAGAAAAACTAAACCGACTCACCTCGCTTTCCTTAAGCCATCAGCATGCTCCAAAAGATACTTGGTACCTTGATTAGCAGCTATTAGCTTTTCTTGAGTTTCATCACAACATTCATGCATATGGTCTATGTGGGCTTGTAAATCGTTTAACTCCTGTGAAATCGTTTCTTTCAAAGCATATGCCATCAACTCGGTCAAGAACTTTGAAAAAGGACTTGTGATAAACCAAAAAAAAGGAACTTATGCTCACATTGTTAAGTCCAGCGAAAATATCAAGAAATTCTCTAGACCTTAAACGAAGACGATCTTCCACTACTCTTCTTAAGCCACCTTTCTTTAAATTGTGTAAATCGGTAGGTAAGCTCGATCCATCACTTGTAGTTTCTTGATCTCTTCCAAAGCTATTTAAAATCTTTAGGGCTGAACGGGTAGTTGGATCTTCGAAATTACTGGTAGCTAATATTTTTGAAACTCGAAGTGAGAGAGCTGTTGAAGCTGAAGTTGAAGAAGGCTTGGATTGTGAAGAAGATGATGGATCCATTAAGTTGATGTGGTGGTCTGATGACGATATTCCTTGATAATTTCACCAGCTTCAACGGTAGGCCGGAGAATCAGGGGATTGGTCTGATACACCCCTGATAATCGTGATAATCTTGCATAAACCCATGATGCATGGGTTTACTCCGGGGATTAGGCATGTAAAATCTTGTTCACCTATCATCCTAGCAGTTTGACAAAACCAATGACAAACCCCTTAAGCCCGCCTTAAACACATGGCCTGATTGTGGAACTAGGGTATACTCACAGGTGACATGTGGGAGGTGACACGCCCTACATCCGAAATCCATCACTGCTTCATGCATCCTTGACCTTCCACACTAACACTGTTGCTTACCCTCCCACACTTCGGTCAATTTTAAAGATGCTTTTACGTGATTTTGTTGCACAGCTCAACAGTCAATCACCTCAGCTCTCTGCGACACTCAACGTCGCCGACTTTGTGCGGTTCGCCACCCTGGCCGCTGAAGCCCTACACATCGCCGGCGAATCTCTACGTCTGACATCAACTCGGTTCACCCTCATACCGTTCCTTGCAACAGCGCTATCGCCTGGATACCCCCATGACTTATATTCTGAACTATGGCGAATCATGTTTGCGATCTTACCCTCGTGTCGAATCAACCCATCTGCTACTGTCCGCAAGTTTGGCATGCAGGAGGATCTTACAACCAAGCTTCCCGAACGCTTTTTACGCGCACCCTTTTCCCAGTGTCTTGTTTGCTGCTCAAATGGCCACTCACACAACTTACATGTTCACTCGCGCCTCAACGGTTACCTGTACGACGTTGATGGCGTCCACACAATTGAGACCGTCATTCTATGCTGTTCCAGTGAGTTTCCAAATTCTATCCAAATCCCAACGTCACTTACTGAAGTTACTGTGGTTTGGACGGCAGACCAACTCTGTGGCACCTTCTACAGACCTAGTTTTTATACTCGAGATGGTTTGCGACATTATTATACAAACGAAATGGGACGCGACCAGGATTATCTTCACGTACACTGCCATTACTATATGACTTGCCGCTTGGCCTACATGTTCCGGATCATTCAAATGTTAGCACAGTGAGTGATTCATGATTCTGTGATCCTTTCTCCGTATAACCAGTCTAACACTGACATTATATTCGCTCCTCATTTAGTGTATCACATTTCAATCTGGTTAACTGGTTTAACCAGATCTTTGTAGATGACTCCGATGTTGCCACATTCACCCCCCGGCAGGGCTTCACTCCGTCTCTCTCAGAAGAAGTGTGTCGCGATGGGCTTATACTTCACTCATTGATCAATCACGCAGATCGAAGAGGGTCTTTTCTCGCAGTAACCTCCAGTGGCACCGATTCAATCCGTTTCGACTCGGCAATCGAATTGCACCTCAATCAATTGGATATTGAAGGATCTCGATACCGGGACCATTATTGCTCCAGCTGTGTCCGCTTGACACCTGGTGGTGTGGATCCAGATACCGGTGAAGTGATCTACAAATGTATGTCACCCAATTGAACGCTTCCCGCTTGCAACTGCTGACACCGGGATTTAATACATCGGCACAGCTATCCGTGCAGTTGTCACCGACGGTCTGACAATTGGGCACTGGCGCTGCAGCGCCTCATCTCAGCAACTGCAGGAAATCTCTCGATCTCTTGGACAGCCCCCACCTGAAGGCCCTTGCACAAAGAAGCTGGCAAACATCAACGATCGGTATTGCACCGACCACTTTCCAATCCTGGGTGGGCGCTGTCAAGCACAACCCTGCCCTAAGCCAGCGTGTAAAGATAGCCAGACTTGCGACAACATAGCCCACATTGAGGCATGGGCCAAATTTAATCAGCGTGTCCAAGGGAATTTCTCTCTAACCTCTATTCTTAATTGTCCGGGCTCTAATCTCAATATTGATCCTACGGTGCATATGAATTCTGAGACCGGACAGATTGAAGATCTTGAAAGCTTGCAGCATGCTGATGAGTCGCAGAGAGCACACGAGGGTGCGCGGGACGGCGGCGAGTCGCAGGCGGCTGGCAAATACTTGCTATCTCGATCTCGTACACACAATGATCAGTTGATTGTAGCATGTTGTGGAATTATATTGGCACGGAAAACCTTTTATAATGCGGAGTCCGTCAGTGCAGTCAAGGTGAGTTGGTATGGTTAAAATGCTTCCTGATTCTGTGTCTGATCTGTGTCACATCTGGATGTCAATCAAACAGGACTTTCTGGAAGAGTCCTTCCCACGAGGTATTCCAGAGGTGGTTTTTTATGACAATGCATGCCGGTTGACCGAACATATATACACTGGTAATACGGATCGTACTCGCTTCCTTGGAACTGTCATACCCGTGGATCCATTCCACCATCGCTCCCATGCAGAAAGCGATGAATTCTGCCGATTATTCACTGACCCAAGTCTCTTTCCTGATATCCAAGAAGACGGAAGTTGGATCTTTAACGCTTCAGCAGGAGAACTTAGTAATATTTGGTATGGGGGATTTGCGTCAATGTGTAGAAATATGCACCCACTTGTATACAACTTGTTTTTGGAAGAGATGTTATATTTCAGGAATGCTTGGCTGACAAAGAAACTGGACAAACGCCCAGGAATGGAGTTCCTTGGAGAAGGGGCCCTGTAGGTTGGAATACATGAGAATACATTTTTAAAAATCAAACGCTTAAACATCACAAATATTGAAGGTTTTACTTTGTTTTTTTTATGCTTTAATTTTTTCTCCAATTCAACCTTTTGAAAACATGTTACGCTAAGGTAACAGCCAAGAAAATTTGGTTTCTAGAAATTGATATCTGTTGTGTTGAGTGGGGGAACCACTCATTCTCCAATCATTAATGATTAGTATTCAAACCTCTTGATAAATTCTTTTTATCGGTCTCTTATGGTGGGTGAGGGGTTGATTGAAACCCTCCCCTTGAGTTGGAAATACGATTTTTGAGAAGTCTTGTTGAAGTTTAATGTAACAATAACACAATCGTGTCAAGCTCAATTGTTAATTGAGAACAATTGCAGTTATTCAAGTGAATGTGGGGGGTCAAATGAGTGTAAATTGAAGAATGAGTGGAAAGAGTAATTCAACAACATGCGGTGATCTGAAGAAATTGACTCATTAGTCACGGGCAAGAATTGCTTTGGGTAACTGCATCCCATCAGGGAAGCTCGCGGATGCGGCCTAAGAAAGAGTAGTTGCGCACCTGTTAAGGAAGTCACAAAGTCAGTTATGTTTGCCTACATCACGAGGTTTTTGGTTAGAAAAAAAGTGTACTCTAACTATGAAATTTTTGGAGATGGGATCTCTCCCTTGTACTGTGCCATTGAACCAGCATGTTGTACCTGCGTAGATGTTCCCCCAATCAGCTGGACGTGGACTGAGATGAAGAAAGCGATATGTGACGTCAAATGCAACTAGGTGGTTGTTCTGGGTGCCGGGAGTCAATATCTTGTCACTTTCAAGAAATAACAAAGACCATGGACTTACAACAGGGTCATAGCAATGGTGCTGTGCAGTGACAGTCAAATTCCAAACCCTTGGAATGGCCACGTTGTCAAAGGTAACATTGAGCACCTTACCAAGGCCACTAAGCATGGATCTCCCAGCAAGAGCTTCCAGATCAGGACAGTGGGTTCCAACCTCAATGCGTGTGTCAAGAGTATGTTTGATGAAGGCTTCTTCAGTTTTGGAGTCAATCCCAAGAGGCCCAATGAGTTGATAGGTTCTACATTGCTTGAGCCTGTGCCGTGGGAGAACATATCCAAGAGCTGTCAGTGGTTCAATGTGGTGACCACCTTCATCATCTTTCAAGGTGAGACTGGTTGGGGTTGAGAACCAACCAACTCCTTCCTCCCCTAATCTCACACGTGTTGCCTGTACGGAGTATCAAGGGTTAGCATTGAGCCATGAGAAAAAAGGCAAGATGTGACCTTACTTCGGCTGTGGTGGGTACAATGGTGGTCAAGAGGGCGGTATAATCATCCATCTTTGAGTGGTGGCTGAGGTGAGTGGTTTGTAGGGAAAAACAATGAAAACTATGGACAATCTTGACTATGAAAAAAAGCGGAATATATGACTTTGATTTACACAAAAGTCAATAAACACTATAGAAACGTCTTTGTAAATTGAATTCTGATGGTGGCTGGATGGGGAGTTTATGAAAGGTGAAAGTTGGGTAACAAAGATGAATGAAAAAGTGGGAAAGATGACTGAGAAAGTGGGTAAGATGAATGAAAAAAGGGGAAAACGGATGGTGGAATAACTTTTTCATCTTATGCGTGGCCCCTATATACCACCTAGCAGTTTTGAGAAAATGAGCAATGATCCGTTAATTTAATTTGACAAAAACTTATAACCCTGACTAGGCTACTTCATCTGACTTAGCTGGGATTGACCAATGTGACCTGTGCCACGATGAGGAAACAAGGAGATAGCTTGGCATTCCGTTACCGGTAAAAGGGGTGGAATAAACGTGATTTGCCTTGTGGTGTTATTCAATCAAGTGATGTCAAGTCCAGATGCTGCTACCTGACTTGGTAAAGGTTCTATGTTAATATTGTTACTCACAGCTCTACTACTTGCTTTGTCATCTTTTGTTTTTCATTGATTCCCTTTTCAAAATCCCTAATCCCTAACAGAACAGTGAAAATCGAGAAGATCAGTGAGATTTACAAATGTTGAATGGTTTAAATTCATTGAGATTTGATGGAGTTCCAAAGCTGAGTCAAAACAAAATAGTAAAGAGAATTATAAGAAAACAAAATAAAGAGCTACCCAGGTAAAACAAAAGAATATGAAAAGTTTTGCCTGTTCACTGTTTGTGTTAGAGCTTGTACAACACAAGATCAAGGGAAATGGATGTTATAAAATCCAACGAATACTAATTAAGACATTCCTCAATGTCCCTCTGTAAATACATCCAAACAGATAGCAAAGAAGAAGAATGATGGAAATCAGCTTGTTTGCTCGTAATCAAAGCACTTGAGGTGTGAGGGGGGTGCAAAAAGACTTACAGCAGAGTCTCTCGATGCTTCACAGACTTGGTTCATGGGATCATTAACATCAATAAATTTCCATACCCATAACTCCAAATGTTCTTCTTCAATCAATAACTTCTTTAACATGTTTTCGGATGTCATAATCGTTTCCTCTGTGATGTCTTTCAATGTATCTAATAACTCACCCTTCTTCTTTCGTGAATCTGGTTTCTTTTCATAATATCCTGGTTTGACTTCTACAAACCAGGATATTAATGCAATCACGCGAAACACCACTGGATTAAAGGCAAGTAATTCTTGAAAGGCAAGGAACTCTTGCACTAGAAAGATATCAAGATGTTTGAAATCAAAAACAAACTCATCCGTCTTCTGTGATGACATGAATTGTTGCAAATCAAATTTGATCCTTCATACTACTGTTGTTGCATTTTCCACAACGAAATCAAAATTTTGCATCACAGGCCAAACCCAAACTCCATCCGAATCAATCGCCTTCACATTAGTCTCTTCATCATAATATCTTAATCTTTGTCCCACATTATAATAACTCTTTCAAAGGATATATTCAGGAAGTGAGATAAGGTGATTAAAAGTTGGAACCGCATTGATGAGTTCTTCGAGAAATGCATGTCGACAATCGAGCCATAGACCACCTGCTACTGTGTAAGAAATTAGACTAGCTCTTTGTGCCATCTTGTATTTTGAATTTGAAACAATTCAAGTCAGTGAATGAATGTGGCTTGGAAAATGACTGGTGAAGGAATCTAAGAGAGACAAGGATGATGATCACAATCAGATTCTCCGGCGTAAATTGGAACAAGCCAAAGTTTGTCGTCTGACAAAAGCTTTTGAGCTGTAGTGAAAAAATCTAAATGCCACTATTGTTCAAAGATCACGTTAAAAAAACCGAAGAGCAATGTATCAAAAAGATAGGTATAGTCCTACTTTGAAAGGACAAAGCCCTGATTCCCCAAGGCAGTTGAAATCAAAGCAGGCAATCGCTCTGACAGCATTTATTCAAATACATAAGTCCTACTTCAAAAGGACAAAGCAGTAATTCTCCAAGGTGACTTGAAATGAAAAGCAGTCAATCGTGCTGACATGATTTATTCAAATGCATATGCTCACCATTGCTCTTTACACCTTGCGATTGAAAGCATGTAATTTGCTCTGCAAGGCCTTCTATTGATAGTGGACGCTTTTAATTCTCAACATGGCTTTTCAACCGGTGCTTATTCATTTCCTCTCTATATAAACACCCATCTGATGATAGTTGTTTCGCCATCGTCATCAGACCAGTTTACTTAAATCAACAACTCACAACCATCGACCATCATCACTACTTCAATTCAATCATCACAGCAAAACAAACCCTACTCGCATATCCTCCTAGAAAATACCATCATTCTCTTTGTTTGAGGGCAGTGTGCCAATAACAATAAATTGAATATAGTCTTTCATCGCTCTCATCTCATTCGATTATTCTCTTTGTTGGAGGGCAGTGTGCCAATAACAATAAATTGAATATTTCATCGCTCTCATCTCATTCGATTATTCTCTTTGTTGGAGGGCAGTGTGCCAATAACAATAAATTGAATATTTCATCGCTCTCATCTCATTTGATTATTCTCTTTGTTGGAGGGCAGTGTGCCAATAACAACAAATTGAATATTTCATCGCTCTCATCTCATTTGATTATTCTCTTTGTTGGAGGGCAGTGTGCCAATAACAATAAACCGAATATTCTAATCAACTATCTTTTGAAAACTCTATTCTCTTTGTTGGAGGGCAGTGTGCCAATAACAATAAACCGAATATTCTAATCAACTATCTTTTGAAAACTCTCTGTGTATCCCAATCATTCAACACCGTCCACTTTCCAAAATGGCAAGAAGCAACTCAAAGCGAAAGTATGATTCCAAGAAGAGGACTCAAAAGAACAAAGCCACCGAGAAACAACACAACAAACTCAAGGTTGCACGCGAAATCTCACGCAGGAATCAAATCGCCTGTGAATACGGACTTCCAGATACTGCAAAGTTCTTCTTCTTAGAGAAAAAACCCTCATCAGTACCAAGGAAGTTATTCCATCATGGGATCGTGGTCTTGGTTGACAAAAAATCGCTAGAGCTCCTTTTGATTGCCCAATTCAACGAGTTCAGCGACATGCATCCCGAGCTTCTCGTCCAATTTGAATCCTCAATATCTACATTTTATCTTCATGGTATCTCCAGGGGATTTGTGAAGAATAATGGTGCAACTCGTGGAGTCAATAGGCCTGGAGATATGAGGGCCATGGGTTGGCGCTCCGCAGCGGGTGTAGCTGCCGATGTTGGAAAAGATGTTTGTGAGTTCTTCTATATATTTACGTTCTAAATCCAGCTAGGTGACTGTGACTGATGAAACCCCAATTAGGTCACTACTCCCTTAATCAAGCAACATCCAAATCCGAGGGAAAGATTTGGATTGATATTGAACGCAATTCACTTCTTCTGCCTCAGGCCAAAGACTTTTGGGCAGAAAGGTTTTCGATTCTTTCGATGTCAGCTTTTTCCGCCAATTCACAGATTGCAGCTGAAGCCAGTGTCCCTTCTTTCGACTCTCCAGGATGGGAGACATCTGCTAATAGCCAAGTCTGGGCCTCCAATGTGGCCATTACTCGTGATAATTTTACCAATAAACCACATCGTGATAAGGATGCCACACCTTATGCATTTGGAATGTTTGCAAGAGTCAATAGAGAAACCGGCAAGCCTCACGATATAATCAAGAACCCCTCTGATTGTCACATTGAAGGTTCTATTTTTTGTTTATCAGACTACGCTGTTGGTATTGATTTTGATAATTGTAATGGGATTGTTGAGATTATGGAAAACGCAAGTCAAACACTTTACACTCAAGTCCACCACGAAGAACAAGCTGACAGGGAAAGAAATCATCCCATCCAAGGCATTTTTGACACGGTTTGGGTCCTCTTGCCAAATCTCTTCCAGGTTGGTGAAATTGGGTAAGGCATTAAAACTAAAGAAATCAAGAATGTCAAGGAAGGCGTGGGAGTTGTATACAAAGGATCATATAAAGGGTTATGACCAGCAGGTATACGTCAAATTAGATAAGTTGTCAAAATGAAAGGAGATCTAAGATTTGATTCAATTTTGTAAATAAAATATGTCTTTCTATACTTTTTTGAACAAAAACTTTTGTATATAACACAGTGCACACTTCCAATTGTTTAATCCAAAACCCAGTGGGGAGTTTAGTTCGAATCAATTTAAAGTAAGTGTTAACCAATGTATAATCATCAAGAGGAAAAGGTTCAAACTGCAAAGCAACAATATAAACTTTTAAATACAAACTTTTTGCAAATCCCAGCTAAACTCTAACTAACTGAAAGGCAGAAGGTCAAGGAAACTGGAGCAGTGATTGATACGGTTGATAATTCAGGCTACATGATCTTTTTTGAAGTTTCTTTGAAGATGCAAAAAATGATGAAGGGTTTCAATATTGAACAGTGTAAAGTAAATTCTAATGGTGCTCTGTGATTTGACCAGCGTTGGGTTCTAACTTTTTGAAGAACCCCCTTGAAGACTAGCCACTTTGTTGAACACATCTATGTAAACATCACGAGCCTCATCTACAGTTGCCTCAGGCTGACTCTGAAACCTGTTGAACATAACTTCGTAATCAACCTCTTTGATCCATTTGCGATAACGATACATGGAGCTAGTGAACTTCCATTCACCACCAAAGTGGGCTATCCATTTTTGCTTTGGTCTGCCAGTCAAGGCATCCTTATACCATGCAAGGAGGGTAGAAACCAGGACTGTCGTTCCAGGCCAACCACCTTGAAGCTCGGTTGTTGATGAACTAATTGTTGGTGTACAGAGTAGAGTATCCGTCAGTCAGTGAGTGCAGGTGTAAGTAGATATTGCAAAGGATCTTACTTTGTTTCAATCTCATCTTCCCGTGTTTCAATATCCCCAACAGATGGTTGCACGGGTCCAGATAAAAGGTCACTGGGACTTGGGAGTTCTGCCGAGTCATTGGGTGACTGGGTCAAATCAATGTGCGGAGTGGCTGGGGTAGGTGATGGAGATGGAGATGTTTGGGATGATGACGAAGGGAAATCCTTCCCTTGTGTGTCCATTTGAAAGCCTGTTGCATTGGCGACTGATAGTGAGCAATCAGTTTGTTGTGCTGGTATGGATTTTTGAGATATAAGCGGAGTTGTTGGTGAAGAGGGAGTTTCGCAGATTGCTGGGAGATCTGATGTTGATAAAAAGGCGGAAGTTGGGGGGGTCTTTGCAAAGATGGCGGCTACGGAGTGGTGTGTAGCTGTTCGGGGGATTACAACCGTCTGGAGACGCGCCACGATCTTGCGTTGGTCGGCTCGGAAGCGGTGTGGATATTGGACCAGTGTGTCACACTACAGAAATAAAGAATCTCACCATATCAGTATCAGCAAAGGACACATGAAAGACGAGCCTGAATGGAGCTTACCCATCCCCCATTTTTTTCATCCCAAAAGCTCAGCGCACGATTCCACTGTGGAACTGCTTCCATCACTGCCTGCATCAAAAGCTCGCATTGGCCAAAACATGCTTGAGGCCACTGTGGAAATACTGCAGTGTAAGCTTTTGGTTCAACAGCCTGTAGTCGGGGAAGTGATTGCAAGGTATGGAAAAAAACATCAAAAAGATATGGAAATAAACATCAAACAATGTCATAAGACAAAGCATAATAAATTAGACACATACATTGAGCCATAAGTATATGGTGGCCATTTTGCTTAAGTCGAAGCGGTTCAAATGCTGGTGTGCAGATTTTTCTCGTTCAATTCGATTTTGATGAATCAGGGCCATACTTTGAGATGATACCAGGCGCCCAATGGAATTTGATGATTGGGCCCACTGGTGAGGGGTGGAGCTCGCTGCTGAGGCTCTTGATTGTGCTGCCGATTGAGAGTTGGCCGTAGCAGCTTTGGCAATTGGCTGAGCTTGATGGCCAAAGAGTTCCAGTTGCTGAGGCGGAATCACAGATTTGCGTGGGTGTTTGGTACATAAAGCTGAGCCGAATTCAGTGCAACACTTGAGATCAAGGAAAAAATCAGTTGCTGAATTAAAAAAGGTAGGAGACGCAATCTTACCCCACGACAATACTGAGATGGACACCCTTTGTTTCCGGCGTCCTTATGGTTTTGAGACAATGAACCCTCATTGACTCGTTTGCAAACAACGTGTGGTTTTTGGAGAGGGCGAGGATATGGATGATGTCGTCCAGTAGAGCAGTTCGCAGCCGCGGGAACGTCATCAAGGATTTCGCCTTGTGTTGATACTCTAGGTCCCCAATCACCGGGTTTGGAGACAATTGGTCGAGGAGTTCCGAGGTTGATCATGGCAAGTTCATGGTTGAGTTGATCACATCTCCAGGTCTTCCAATTGTGTTCGTTTTGAGGGGTAGGGCACTGCGGGTTGGAGGAAATTTTTCAGCTTTTGGTTAGGTTTCAAGTAAAATTCTTGCTACTTACACCGATGAGCCAAGAATCAACTTTTGCTTTCTTGTATTCCATTGGAACCATACATACAGGACATCTCAGGCCTACTGGTCCATTCAGGTATGGTGTTGGTAGCGCTATGACGTGAGGGTTGACCTTGACATATTTTTCTGATATTAGGGTTGGGACGACCATCCTCACTGAGTTGAGGGAAGAAAAGTTTGCTGAGATTTGTATGTGGTGATGGTGTGAGAGCAGAGTCTGGCATTATGAATCTGGAGGCTATACAAAAATATTTGTTGTGTGGATTTTTTTTTCATGAAACACAGAGGGTATGCTGGATTGGGATAGGAGCGAGCTTAGGGTCATGCAGGTGTACAGCGTGTGACATGGCTGATGATCTTACAGTACAGACCACGGGCTGTATGGTTTTGGTAGTTTTTGACTTGAATCCAATTTATTCTTGGTTTGGTTTAGGTAGATGTATTTCACTTAAGGGGGTGTAGGTGTATTTATCACAGTTTTATCAATGTATCAGATATTTATCATTATCAGATTATCAGAACCATCCCCGGAATCTCCGGTGCTCCCAGCTTCAACTCAATTGCTTCACACCCCGACCCGAGCTAGACTTGGAGAGCTCCGGGCCCCGTGTTCTCACACCCCGTTAGATTTGGACAATTCTTCAGAGATCTTGGCAACACACCCAAGGAAGTCATGAACCTTTCCTTCACTTAATGCTACGCTCAATCTTGGGAACAGAAAGAAAAAATTTGTAAAACGTTAAAAAAACCAACAAAGGAAAAGATGAAAATCTGCAATGATTGATCCCTGTGAAGAAGATTACTTGGTCCATATTCAAGAAAAGTAATTTTACAACTGTTCTTGGTTTCAATATGACTCTGATTAAATAACTTTTGATTTTTCTAAGAAAGATTCCTGCTTATTTTGGAAGTCAACATATATGCATTTGATAACAGTTCATCAGGATTAAAGATGAACACCTGACCCATATTTCCTGTAAGCTTCTTCAACTTGATTTTGGCTCAAGTTCTACAAATTTAAAAGAAGAAGAGCCAAGGTTGGACCAGAAAGGTCACTAAGAATGTAAGTAATGAGTTCTCTTGGGTTTGTTTTACTTTGCTTTTGTAGATAGATATGAGTCAAGGGGAAGATGTAGTTGCTATTTTGTTTGACCAAGACTAAGAATCCCCATGTAGCTGGTAGAAAGATTGGTTACAAGGTTATGGTCCCAGATATTCTAGAATGAGATTGGGAATACCTTTGAAGCAGCAGGTATGAGAGATATGGCTTCAGAACCGCATACCTTGCAAACTCAAAAGGTAAATACACATCTAACGGGAATTGGGTATCTCAGTAATAGCAAATATCACAACGCAGGATGACATTGGTCAAAGTCACAATATAAATAAAATGGATTGATTACCAAGTCATTACAAGATGGTACAAGAATTTAAAACCTCATTCAAGTTTTTTTGATTTTGATTTCCTTGATTCTCTAAATGCTAGTACTCTAGCTTTCATCCTTAAAACTCGATCATCTGCTTCTAATTGTTCTCTTTCCTCACTTTTTTGTGATGAAGAAATTTGATTGAAAAATCAAGTTGATTAGCTTTTGGTTTAAAGTTATTTTTTCTCAAGTTTGTTTCAGGGGTGGAAACTTACTTTTGAATTCTTTCCATGATCTCTTCTTTCTCTTCTCTGATCTTTTTTTCAATCGGATCTTCTTCTTCCTCAACTTCTTCTTCTTCTTTCACTTGTTCAGATAGGTCTGTATTGTTAACTTGATGTTCATTTTCTGGTATCCCATTCTCATTATACGGTACAGGTTCAACAAATATTGAAGCTTTTGTAAAAACAGAACTTTGATCTTCTGGTTCTTCTTTGGTAGCTAAAGAAGCTTCAAAAGCTGCCCATTCTGGATCTTCTTGTATGGGATCAGGATCTGTTTCGTCTGGAGATTTAGAACGTGGTGGAGGTCGTTGTGATTCGTCATCAAAAAAGCCCGATGGAAGGTTTGAGGTAGGTGTTTCGTCTACTTCTTCAGCTTCTTCTTCTGGTAGTGTGTCGTCAAATCTTGTCCTTTTAGTCTCACGAAGAGAATTCGAAGTTGAGCCTTCTGTGTTTTCTGATACATCTTGATCGGAAGTAGGTACTTCTGACTTTCTTTTTGCACTAGAAGCTGAGTTCACTTGGAGAGATGATTTTTGATTTTGAAGACTTAAACGATGTTGTTTTGAAGTTAAGTGAGAAGGCCACAGTGCTTCTGTTTTAACCTAACAAAAAATCAATAAGATAAGCTTCGAGACGATGACGAATAAGTATTTCAATACAAGAAGTAACAGACTTGATAAATTCACGCACAGCGAGACCGTTACAAAGAGTACAGGTTAGTTTTCCAATCGTATCATATTTGGCGTATTCATGTTGAATTCGTTTGGCAAGTTGTCGCTCTTTCATAAGCGAACGTAAAGCTTTTGATGACATCTTTTTGAGGATTGTGAAATTCAACTTGAGATGGTGAGTTTGAATTGTTCAGAGTTGAGGTTTACAGACTGAGAACTTTAAGGCGTGAGATCAAATGACAAGAAGCAATAAGAGCTGGACCCAAAGCCCCGCACGCTGACGGCACACCAGACGGGTCAACCAGGGCCGGCGGCGGTACGGGCAAAATGTGTACCCGGCTCAAGAAGGCTTCTGGTCAAGTTTGAACACATCATCAATCTTTTCATGAACATTTCCTTCCTGGGTCATGTCATACCAACTCCTAACTTTCTCAAAATAAATTGTGTAAGCCAAAAAAATCATGCAGAAATTAACTTTACAAAACATTTCCTCACTTCAAAATGATGTCATAAAGAAATAAGTAAGTCACACCATGTAAAATTCCGGGTAGCATGTTGATGTGCACACACCAAAAGTAATTCATAGAGGGATAGTAGATAATTTGAAGAGGTCTTTGGATTCAAAGACACATTCCCTTTGTCCAGGTGCTCAAGAAAGGAAGGTCAACAAAGGGGTGCTGAACTTGTCACTAAAATTCAATAAAGCCATATAAACATTTCTTTGTTTTTTTCTCAATTATCTTTGTGTGTGCAAGTTGACGTGCTACCAGTGAGAAAATGGAAAGGAAAGAAAGAGTGTGAAGGAGATCAAAGGGTGTGGGGTGAAATTTAGAAGTTGATTGAATTTAATGAAAGTTCAATCAACAGAGGAAGAAGCAAAAAGAGTTTCTTATCTGATAATTAAGAGCCTCAAGTCTGTTTTTTATAAATGGGTCAAATATATGATTTCTTATATTGATCATATATTGATGCCAAACATCACCTCTTCTTTCTTCAAAAGCCATAAAATCTTTTTGACTGATAAGGACTTTTTTAGGTATCTATAAATGTGTTATAGAGTTTTACAAAATCTGCCAAACCAGGCCCTAAGTAATTTAATGAAAAACACATAAGCTGATCATCTTGAATCTAATGAATGTTCAAAATGAAAATCTTTCCAATTGTAATCAATAGTGGCTCTCAAAGTAGACCTAGCCAACCCATGAGTTGACTTTTTTTGGCTATGACTTGAGCTATCAACAAATCTCAACTTTATACACAAACTTCCTATCAATAAACTGTGACATACTGGGTCAACCAGGTTTTGTTGGAACCACTCCAGGCGTAGTTCAACTAAAATAACCAATTTCAGAAACTCTTTTATTTTGAATTGATCATCAAAGATTTCTAAAAAAATACCAAAAAAAAAGATAAATCTCAAATGAAAAATACAACTCCATGAAAAATAAAACAAAAGGATGTTTCTATTGATGTACCATAACCTTAATGATAAAATCCAATATAAACGTAAAAGAAAAAAACCATAATGTACAAAACCCTTTTATTCTATTCCAATACATCCAATCAACACAAACAGACACACTGACACACAAACACATTCATTGAGACATTTATATATATATAAAACAAGACATGTAGATGGGAAAACCAAAAAAAAGAAATCAAATCCTTAAAAAAAATAACAATCCAAAGCGATCAGATAATCAACAAACGATAAATCTATAGACCAAAAACAAAACCATAAGATCAATCAAAAAGTCTCCAACAATAACAAGCACCAAAAGTAAAAAAAACTCACCTAGAACTTTTAAAAGAAACAAACCCCATCATTTTTTAACAACCACCACAATACCCACCACCACCTAACCCACAACCCCAACAACTAACCGGACCGAATCCAAAAGACTTCAAACCCAAACCCAGAATACTACCAATCCCTTCACCCAAAACGAAACCTGAACCAATAATGATCCATCGAATCTTAATTGATTCTTGATGTTTTAAAGATTGATTTCGATTCACAAAATAAATAATCGTTCCTCCAATCATTCTTGAAATCGAAAATGATGGTGTATTAATAAATCCTACTGAAAATGCTATTCTAAAAAATCACCAAACAAATCTTATCTTAGTTGATGATTCAAAAAGGTTTGGAAGAGTATCGAAAAACTTACCCGGATGGTAAGTATTGTGTCCAACTTAGTTTAGAACGATGGTGTCGATTAAGTAAAGTTTCAGAACTAGATAACAATCTAAGTGTAGAGACTCCAAAAAAAACGATTCCAAACACGATCATAGTTTCTTTACTTTTAGGTGGTAATTCTCCATTATTAACTAATCTAGCTAAACTTAACCTATAGACCAAGAAAGAAGAAAAGCACAGTATTAGGAAGAAAAATTGAGAAGACGTTTTTTTTGGTTGTTCAAGAAATTAACTTACCAAACTGCTGCTGTAGGTACTGGAAAAGATGTACTAGGTAAAGTAAACGTTTTACTATAAATCAAATAAACACCACTCGAAACAAACACCGAAACAAATGAACCAATCATCTAAAATCAAAACCAAACATTGTTCTTTATCAAGATCTATTCATCCATCATCACCAAACATCAGAATCTCAAAGTTGAAATCAAGATGATCACTTACTTGACCATAAAACATACTTTTAGGTGAAACATGATGAAGATAACCGGTTTTGAAATCTTGCATGATTTCACCACATTGCATTGCTCCTGCTTCAGATATCCCTCCGGCAATTAAATTCGCTACAATGTTATTAGGTTGAATTAATCCAAAGATTAATTGTGAAATCTTTCCAATGGCTGAAACTGGATTCAAATCAGTTTCTCCTAATGCTCGAACCCTATATATATATGACAATGGTATTAAAAATCAATCCTCGGTTTTTTGAGTGATGGAAAATGAAAAACTTACCCTAATAAACTGAATAAAGATGCAAGTCCTAAAGCGATCAAAGTGGCCCACCATTGAATTCCTTCTGTTCGATGAGTACCAAAGATTAAAAACATAAATCCAATACAAACTAAACAAGAAGTCAAGAATCCGCATAACATCCATTTCATCTCTACTGTATCTTCATCATCAACATGATCATCATCATTAGAACTGGTTCCAATCTCATCACGATGTGACGAAACTGTTGAAAGAGAGTCTATGGAGCTTTGACGAGGTGTTAGTGAAGGTCTTCGTACTGATCGGGTTGAAGTTCTTTGGTATTTCAACTTTTGTTGGATTACATATGTTAAGATGACTGAGGATAAGCTAACAATTGATTCAACCATCATTATTGATAATGCAGGCCACAGAATCCAACCTGAATCACGATCAAAGTCGTAATGAAGATTCAGATTAAAATCCAGTTCAGTACGTGGAATGAAGAGAAAGACAAGATGTGAATTTTCACCTTTAGATCCATTTTCCGAATTTCCAACTTCGCCTGGAGCCCATCCTTGATTCTTGGCAAGAGGAGATAAGATTGCCCAACTCACGATCATACCAAGGTTCATACTATAAACCGTATGAAATCCCATAATGATCCCTTGACCAACGAACGCAAAGGATGGGGTAAACCTGTAAATGTATATTGGGATTAGTTGTAGTCGACCTTTTTGAAAATTAGTTTGTTTTGCTACGTACCACCATAACCATGTATGAGCCACTGGACCAAAAACATCAAAGATAGGTATGGCATATAGCACAGGAAAGGCCAATGACAAAAGCTACAAAAAGTTTGATAAATATCTCAGTGAACGAAACGCAATATTATAAATAAGGCGGGATTCAAGAGCATACAGTATAAGTGATCGAGGCACTGAAACTGATAATCAGAGCTTTCCATTGAGCCAGTTTCGATTTCTTTAACTCAGGATGATCTAAATCAATAGGAGTAGTATTAGATTTACTTAAACTATCTTGATCTTCAATTTCATTTAAACTTGTAGGTAATGGAATATATTCGGTTCTTGAAGGAGAATTGACACTTTCATCACTTCTAAACCTAGATCTTTTAAGAAGATTTGGACTTGGTAAATCATGTAGAACTGATAAAACTTGAGCTGTTGCTATTCCAGATGGAAATGCTAATTGTTCTTTAATTATTACTTGTTTTCTTAATGGAATAGCTAAATAAACTCTACAAGAAAAATGGAAAAATGAAATAAAATCAGTTTTCAATTCATCAAAAAACAAACAAGAAGTGTAGATGTGTAAGAATGAAAGGAATCAAAAAATAAAAAAAGTTTTTTTATTGACCCAAAAAAAGCAACTGCTAAACACCAACCAATCAATGAAATTGGTGATAAGATTATAGGTTCAGATCCATCTAATTTTAAAGATAATTGTGATAAAGCTGGAATGATTCCAACCAATCCTGCTGATAATGGCATTGTACCCATTGCAGTTGCAGTAGTTTGAAGTAAAACCTAAGATTTATTAAATATATTGCGATTCCAAAAAAAATCTTATCAACCTCCTTTTTTGGTTTAGAATCAATCTCACCAAAAAGATGACGTGATGACATACGTTTTCTTTGATGGATAATGGTCGACTTAGAAATCTTCCGGGAATCACTTTAAAGATTGCGTAACCAAGTAAACTCGATTGTAATGACATCATCGATATCCAACCTATTTATTTCAAATCCATAATCCATATTCAATTGAGGTATTTTCGATCAGAGAAAGTGATTGGATTGACCAGTTTGTAGTCCAAAGTACATATTTGTAAAGGCTAAGACTAATCCAATAGATAATCCTACACCTACAGATCGAAACTATTGAAACCAAGATATCAGTTGAATGAAGACCAAAAGATGAAGAGATGGAGTTTCTTACTGTAAAATCAGGTTCGGTTTCTTGATCCATTGTGGCAGTGGTAGTGGTGGTCGTTGAATGATGCTGAGAGATACTAGTCATGAAGATGGATTGATATCGTGTTGTTTGATTGAATGATAGAAAGTGTTTGAATCGTGAATGAGTTCGTTGTTCAGTGGTAGTAGTTCATTTCCTATTAAGTTGAGTGTCGATCACTAAGCTTAACTAAGCCCCTCTCGCGCGGCTGCGTCCGCGCCCCTCGAAGAGGGGCTTACACCGGACTCGTGTTTTTTGGCGGGTGAGCTCCAAAAGTTAAGTCCTCTTACGTTGTTTTTTGGACTTCCACTCAAACCCTCACCGTAGAATTTTGTGACCTTCGAGTATGTTTATCTTCATGAGATGCTACACATTCTTGTACCACTTTTATCCACCACTCAGCTCTGTGACGCTTTCAGGGGAAGTTGCCAGATCGGATTGAATGTCCTCCTGTAACAGCTTAAGAGGGCCTGTACAGCCTAACGCACAAGATTTGAGAATTTTTGTGCTCGCCTCAAGCTTA
>NW_006768778.1:584659-587909 GCF_000204055.1 Melampsora larici-populina 98AG31
CAGCAACCGGTCTGATTCCCGTCGTTTAGTCACTCTCTCCAAGTCATCGAGGGCGACATGGGTACTTGTCTGAATTTCGAATCGCTGATCCGCCAACGCTTTCCGGCAGGCCACAACAAAGAGGCTCTTGATAATGTGTTGAACCTTCCTGGCCTGTCACACACACTATGGAATGTGGCCAGTAAGGTATTGAGTCACCACTGGGGTGATCCGAATGATTCATCAGATACTGGCTTGCATCGCACTGCTGCTGCTCTCGGAATGAAGACCGATAAGCAGCCATCCCAGCAAGATTTTAACTCGTTAATGCAAGTCATTCACAAAGGTCACACCGCAACAATGGTGTTCCTCTTGAAGTATGTACGGTCTTTCTTATCTCTTCGACACAAAGATCTCTGACTTTGCTGTACTACTACAGACAAACTCTTGAGTCTGAGTCCGAAGACGTGCAATTTGATACGCCCGGCGTATCTCAAGCGATGATTGACAGGTGTTATAATAGGTATTTCACTCGCGAAGCTTTGCAAAAAGCTTCGAAAGCTGGTGATTGGACCATCTACAACATGCAGCTACGTTTGCGTGACTTTGCTAGCATCGTCGAGTGTGATCAAGCTATGAGGGCAGGGGACATCGGGCGAGTGATGTTGATGTGGAAGAAGTGGGCGGTGATGGCTCAGGGGGTGTCCGGCCTTTCTCATTACGCTATCCACCTCCCACGGTTCATCTTGATTCTGGAACAGTACTTACCTAAGAATTTCGCCAAAGCCATCAAACACTCTCTTCTCATTCCTACCTCTGGCTGAGTTGGACACTGGGTAGCCAAAGATTTCTATCTTGAGATACAAAACTATTGGCTCAAGTACTTTTTCAACAACTCGGTACGCGCTCATTAAGTATTTGCCTCAAACTTTCCGATAGCTGACTCATTTTATGAATCCGACCAAAGGGCCAAGGTACCAAGATTGACCGGCTGATGTCTCGGTTCTCAATCATTATTCCTTTGGTGAGTCAGTTTGATGACACCATCATTGTAATTCTATTCACGTTTGCTGATCCTGTCAATGTATCATAAGCTACGCAAACAAATCCAACAAATGAAAGAGCGCTCTGGCCTGAAGGAGATATACCAGTCAAATCCACATAACATCACACCTGCTTCGCTACAGTCATTCTTAACCATGGCTCAGAATCACATGTGCGATGTAGAACTATCTAACAACAACAGACCTACAGATGACAATGATGAGGTGGATGACATCGAATTGCTTGGCATAGGTAAACTCAAAAAGATACTCAAAGAGGAGGCCAGGAAAAAGTTACCTTCTCGATTCATTTGGGGGTCTATGAAAGAAAGGAACACCGGGATCGATGAGTTAGTTGGATCGGATGATGAGGACTAGGTGGAAGCATCCCCCAAACAGTACTTACTACACTTAAAAGCTCTTCTTGACGCTGTCTCAGCTTTTCTTCCTTCGCTCTTTGTTTGTCAATGGCTTTTTGTAATCGAATTCGTTTTCGTTCGGCGATTCCAGCCTTTTTGATATCACTTTCAATTTGTTTAAGTCTCATTTGCTCTTGATGTTCCTCTTCGATAAGATTGGAATCCAAGATCGCTTGTTCTTGCCTGATACGCTCATCTTCCAGATCTTGTTGATACTTGTGATACACAGGCGACTTGATCCACGAATGAATACTATTGCGCACTAAAACGAAATGACCGGGAAGAGTCTCACCCCCGAGAATCTCGCGTAAAAATGTTCCGTTTTTGACAGCCTCATAATTTTTGACCACTTGCCAGGCCTCTTCGCGATCAAACAACGCTGACAGATGCATATGTGATCCATTCGGATACGTGGCCTGAAAAAGACCCTCGAATTCGCCCACCAGGATGACAGCCAGGTCAATCATGGCAAGACTGAGCCGGATCGGGTCGTTCCGCTTGCACACCAGTGGTATGTCGCCGGAGAACTTGCGCTTGGTAATCTTCTTGGGCATCGAGAACAGACTGACATCCTCAGGCTGTTCTGGTGAAGAGGACATGAGAGTTCCGAAGTCTGAGTGTTTGGTGGTAGGAAGTAAGCGAAGAATACGCGCGCAACCATGAGGATCGCATTGTGAACATTTACAAGGTCGCATGTTCATAGCGGTTTGGCGTGAGATCTCGTTGAGATAGCCAGGATCCGAAAGATCAACTGGTATGTAACCTTTCCTGTCATCTCGGAACAAAGACACAGTTCAGCCTCCCAGTGCAAGGTTCTTTCAAATGTAAGTGACTCACAGATTATCCACTGCATAGGCGACTCAAAGACAACAAGGTGTGACTCGAAACGCATGCATTCGATCTTCGTTGTCCATGTAGGCACTTGGTCTGAATTCGCGCGGTGAGTTCTTTCCCGGACTCATGTTGGGCTGGACCAAATGAATTACCAGGCCATCGCTTCCATCACGGCCGGCACGCCCGGCCATCTGATTTGACTCCGCTGGGTCCATTGCCCCCATAATTATCACAACCTTCACACGGGTCCAATTCTGACCCAGTCCAAGAGCAGATGTACATGACAGGATTGGAAACGTAGCTTGGCCGTAATCTTGGACCCGAGTTAACTGGTCCATTTCGCCAGTGACTGAGTGATACCGCCGTATAAATGAACTATTGCCATTACACGCGTCAACTGGGTTTCCCCGTGCTTTACAGACCACGTCAATGACCACCCCGGTCGCATTACGAGTTCCCAAATATATCAAGGTCGGAGTTGAGTCTTCATCCGAGAGAACCGAAGCTGGAGCGAACAGCGAGGCCACATCCTCAGCTGACTTTAAAGGCCGAGTGAGATAGATCCTGATGAAACGATTCTCGGGTCGCGTCAACTCGCCTTGGATGACGGTCATGTTCTTCGGGATGATCTTCAGGCTTGACTGTATAGCACTGATTGCAGATGGTCGACAGGTCGCAGACATGAGCAGGAGAGGGACCCCATCGGTGGCCATCAGCTGCTGACCGAGATTGCCGTAAGAAGGCCTAAACTGGCCAACATCTTCAGGTACAACATGTTTCGAAAGCCCTTGCATTTTGCCGGTAGCCTGAAGTCCCCAGAGATAGATGCAGTGGGCTTCATCGACTACTTTCAAGACCAGATGTCGCTGACAGTCTTTACTATGATACACGCTTTGAAATGCCTCGCTATTTAGAAAGATCTCTGGACTCTGTTTGCAAACGTACAGAAGTCAGTCTCTGACAAATCCCAAAAGC
>NW_006768778.1:588009-624661 GCF_000204055.1 Melampsora larici-populina 98AG31
GCCAAACGTTGTCTTTGTGAGATTGATTGCTGTAAATCCCGATTAGACTCTTCTCCAACACCTGGAAAACCTGTAAGCTAGTCTGATGAGCTATACCAAGAGTTATGGAACCACTTACTTGATTGTTCCCAAGTGCATCTAGAGGGTTCAAAACCAAGACTACCGGTTTCTTGATCTTTGCAAACATATGGAAAAACAACTCAGGCACACGGCTCTTTCCATAGCCTGTGCCTGCTAAAAGAAACGTGTCGTCCCCGTTGATGAGACTGACTGTAGTGTCGATTTGAATTTTCTTCGGTTCTTGATTGCCGTACTTTTCTTTGAAGCGGATGCAGACCGATTCTCTTTGTTCCAATGTGCTGGATTCCAGCAGCTTTTTCGTAAGTAGCGGAGTTTCAATCTTCAAAGTCGGGATTGATAAGGCACTCTCAACGACGTCTGAGAGCTTGACGTCCTTTCCTGTCTGGCTTCGAGTGCGAATTTTAGACTGAGACATCTTTCACACGATGACTTGAAAAAGCTATTGGGTCACGATTGATAAATTTTCTTCAAAAAGAGCTTATAATTGGTTGGAGGCAAAGTCAAAAGGTCTTGACGTTTGTCAATAGAACTCAAGATTGACAGATTCGACAGGCCCTTTGTCTCACATTGGTGTTTCAAATTACCCTGTTACACATCGCCTACTATCAGCCGCAGTCGCACCTTGAGAATTTCAAAAAGACCCTTTTTGGGCCCCAAAGAAAACTTTTGCAATTGGCGCGCTAGAGTGTTTCTGAGGGAGGCAAAAGATGCGCAAGAAGGAGGCGCGTAACATGTCTGATATACAAGAAATTTCATGATTGGGTGAAAAATAATCAATTGTGGACCCTTTTCTACCACCAAAAGGTGGTTTCCCTTGTCACCAGGAAAAGGGACATTGCATGTAAGTCCCCTCGTGCCTCGGGGGTTTGTTGTGTTTTTTTGTTGGCGTCTTTACCCCGGGGCACTGAGGGGACCTTAGTTAAGTTAGGTCACGACCGATACTCAGTTGATTTAGATTATGACAAAGTCGCGCCAACAGCTGTCTTTTGCGACTTGTTTCGATTTGATCAATATCTTGCCAAATATGAGAAACAAAAATTGCTGTGGACTAATAGTATAAAGTACCGGCTGCTACAAGCTGTCGAGATTGGGTACAGCTGTTTGTGGGTTCAATCCCCATGGTGTTGCCCTTTTGCTGAAATTTTGAAGTAAAATTGAGAAGTACATCTCAGAGATGTGTCAGTGCCATCATTGTTACATGATGACCCTCTTTGAGCTTTTTGGGGGTAAGGAAAAAAAAAGTTTTTAAAAGACTTGTGCTTTTTTTGTATCATGAGGTAAAACCATCCAAGCTCAAAAAAAACATGAACACGACTCAAACACACGCCGAGAGCTTGGATGATATAACGTCCAACACCATCTCATTCCAGTCGCAAGTCGGCTGTCTGCACAATCTCAACGTAATGAGCTTAATACTGATTGTAACTAATCTCAATAGTTGCCATGAGACAGTCACATCAATTTTTTTGACAACTCGATCATTTTTTGGATCGAGCGAGATTTGAATTTGGATGCGCTGCGCAGCAGGCTGCGGCCAAATTTGGCAGCTCTTCTCTTCTCCTTTGCGGTCGACCCGGTCAACCTTTTTAGCAAAGGTAGTAAACATGACATGGAAAAATTACACGTTTAACCCATGTCATGTTTATATGTCAGTATGAGTCTATAAGTACTCAAGCCGTCACCCGGAACCGACAATCCGACGGATATCCGTCGGAGCAACCGTCAGAGCCGGGTGACGGATGGGACCTTGGGACTATCCAGTTGCCGGATAATCCGGTCGGTCCGGTAGTCGGATTGAGGGGCAAGAAAATCTGATTTTCGCCGGATATCCGGCGGATATCTGGCACAAATGGAGGCGTGTATTAGGCGTGTATTTCGTGTATTTATTTCAAAACATCATATTTGAAAAGATAAAGAAAAAAAAAGCGTGACAACTTTAATCAAGTACTATTTTTGTCACCATCAAGCTCAATAAGGGTAGGAATTTTCAAAGGGCCAAAAAGTCGGTGCCAATCTTTTACGCATAAAAGAGTCTCAACATGCAGACTCGAGAGGCTACTACGCTGAGGGCCCAAGATCCGTTTAGTTTTATTGAATTGGCCCTCTGAAGGACAGCTAGTAGCTGGGATAGCCAGAAACTCGATTGCCATTTTGGCCAAAGCAGGATATATGGCTGTGCGTTCTTTCCAAAAGGTTAACACATGAGTGTCACGGCTTTCAAGCTTGTCGCCGAGGTATTGAGCAACCTCATTTTCAATTGATTGATGTTGTGAATCATCTCGAGTGCCGAAGATTGCATCTTCAAAATATTGTGAGGTAGAAGTTGCAGGAGTTGATCGTTTGGTAAAACTCGATGTGGGATTTGGTGCATCAGATTCGAATTTCCTGGCCTGGTCTTCAAACAGTGACCTAAAGTCTGAAACGTAGATGTCATACTCGGAAAAGAGCATTGCTTGTTCCTTTTTCAATTGATATGTTGATCAGTACAAAGTGAAAGCAGAATGAGTAGGAAGGTACTCACTTGGAAATAGTTCATCTTAAGACAAGGATCCAATATGGTGGCACAGATCGGCGCGGGTTTGGAGAGCACTTTCTTGAAATAATCTTCGAGTTTGGCAATCATACTTTTGGATGCAGGTTTTAATTGATCGAAGTCGTATCTTCCAGCAACCTATGTGTAAAGGCGAGAAAATTAGCCAACGGTGTTATGAATGCAAGTTTAAAACAAATGACTTACTGATTTGAGTCCTTGTAAAACTACTATATATATAGGGACTACTTGATGCATCGTTGGGAACTTTGATTTACAAAGGATCTCAGTGGCTTCACTGAGCGGTTCCAAAAATTCACACATCTGTTTGACATAATTCCATTCAATAGGTAAGAGAGCGAATTTTTTGAAGTCTCGAGCCTTGCAAAACTCATCGCATGATTCTTTGAGTCGTAGAAGCCGTCTAAACATATGATAAGATGAGTTCCATCTTGTTGGAACATCGACAACAAGTCGAGTGACTAAGTTAGAACTTTTTTTTGATCGAGGTGGCTGAACGTGGTCAATACTCGGATCTTGTAACATGTAGTCAACTGCCTCCCTTTCAGCATCATCGCCCACAGATTCGGTAGGATGTTCGGCACCAGTAGAGTTGGTGGTGGGAGGGTTAGGCGCAGCTGCAGATGCCATGGCCACGGCGAAGTCATGTTGCATCTTGACAATGTTAGCAAACGCTTGAGCACGTTGAGGGCTTGACCGGGTACACGTCACTAAACCATGACATCGATTATATATAGTCTTGAGATTAACTTGATTCACATCAGGTGGGTCGATAAGATCGTGTATGTTCGAGTGTGATGCAGCTTCTTGTTCATCAAAGACTTCCCCAAACACCTTTAAACCTTCTTTAGCGGCGAGGTTGATGACATGAGCTACACACCCATGTACCTGGGTGGTATGATCAAAGTCGATGCCTTCAGTCGTACCGATGACCCGTCCGATAGCGGCATTTGTACTGATGTTGTCCGCGGTCATCGCACTCAACTTGTTTGAGAGACCGTATTTTTTCAGATAGTTGAGAATAATGTTGGCAAAGTTTGTTGCATCGTGTGCACCTGGAAGTTGAACATTTAATGAGTCACTTTGATATAGCAGGATTTCGACAGAATGTCCGTACCTTTAATTTCTGCAATACCTAGACTGAGATCCATCAGTTCCCAGTTTTCATTGATGAAGTGACCAGTGAGTGACATGAAGGGGACGTTGTTCGGCGAAGTCCAGGCATCTTGAGTGATTGCCATCGCTTTACATGGTCCGAAGTAAGACTTCTTGATGAACTCCTTGTAGTGATAATAGATTCTGCGCATATGATTAGCTGTCGCAGTCCGTTTGCCGAGCATCCCGGTGACATGAGGACTACAGAGTGACAAAAGTCTTTGAAATGAAGGCTTTTCGACTATTGAAAAGGGGAGATCGCAATCGGCGATGAAATAACAAACACTCGTCTTGAGGCTGTTGACGTTGAGCTTAGTCTTACAAAAGTGAAAAATATTTTAAATATATATAGATGATCGTTTAAGACAGTAAACACGAGTTAGAACTCACAACATGTCCGGTTTTGGCCTTCTTGAAAGCGCCAACCTTACACCTTGTTCAGGTAACATACCATCACGAATGCCGTGTTTGATTTCGAGGTGGTTCTTCATTGATGAAGTACTACCCTTCTTATCACGGGCCAGCTCCTTCCCGCATTCGTTTCCGTCCGCCATTTGAAATAAGCACTTGTTAAAATCTTTATCGGGTAGCTTTTTGAAATATCTCCAAACCCAGCTCGGATTTGGACGAGAAGTAGTAGTCGAAGTGTCTCCGAGATCGGATTGCTCGGCTTGTGAGGCTGTGTCTGTAATGGTCCCTGGGGCTGAAGACATATCCATTAGAGTTGAATAGAATAATGGTGTTTAGGCGGTATGCGGTGGATTGCAATCAATCAATATGATGCATGCAAGACGTTGAAGTTTGTTTATTGATAGTTGAGATGATTGAGCGGTGGTATATTCTAGAAATGAGATTCTGGGAATGACTCGACCTTGTAGTTCAAATACAAAAAAAAACTAAAAATATTAATAAGGTCTGATGAGTGGATTCGTGGAATAGGAAGTTTGAAAAAGGATATAAGCCCAATTTGGACCCGGGCCGGCCGAAGAATCACCCGGGTAGCCCCGGTTTTGGGTTCAATTCCCACCGACGGAGGACTTTTTGACCAAAGCGCCGGATATCCGGCGGATATCCGGCTCGGTTATTGAATCTAGCTTTTTGAAAAAAAAAACCGGACGGTTATTATCCGTCGGGCCCGGATCTTGAAAATATCCGTCGGTTCGGTGCACGGAATGGGTAGATGTCGCCGGATAGTCGACTCAGAATGAGAACACTAGCCTGATCAGATGAGAGGACAAAGACTAACTTAACTAAGGTGCCCTCAGTGCCCCGGGGTAAAGACGCCAACAAAAAAACACAACAAACCCCCGAGGCACGAGGGGACTTACATGCAATGTCCCTTTTCCTGGTGACAAGGGAAACCACCTTTTGGTGGTAGAAAAGGGTCCACAATTGATTATTTTTCACCCAATCATGAAATTTCTTGTATATCAGACATGTTACGCGCCTCCTTCTTGCGCATCTTTTGCCTCCCTCAGAAACACTCTAGCGCGCCAATTGCAAAAGTTTTCTTTGGGGCCCAAAAAGGGTCTTTTCGAAATTTGGCATCTTGATTTGCTGCGAGGTTACAGCTGGTCTGCGCGTATGTAAACTTGAAAGCAAATTTGGAATCCATCCAAAGCCAGGTAGACCAGCGAGGCTGGCTGGGCAAGAGCTTCCGCTGCCTAGGCAGGGAGAGCGACTCGAAAGGTGAACACTGAAATGGCTTCTCTCGGTTATATATGTTTGGTCTCGCCTTGTTATTAGCTTAGGGAACTTGCCTGTTGTTCTATCCTCTCCAAGTTTTCCCTGTTCAACAAAGTATTTGCTCCTTGGCTTCAACTTTTTCCGCTCAATTGTTCCTCTTCTATTTGCTGCGTCTTTCCACGTTCAATATCTCCTCTTATACCATACCCTTTCAACAAACAGCCTGGTTATCTTTTCGATTTTCACTGTTAAAATAGTATTCGCTATGTGCTCTAGCAATGTGCCTACCAATGTCCTGCAAGCTGGCGAGGAACCCCAACACGCTCCAGACCTACAAGTGCAACAAGGCCCAAAAGCCCCTGAAAAAACAAAGAATCGTACATTGGAGATCTATGATTACATCTACAAGCTGGGTTCTAATCCCAAAAAATTCCTGCAGAACTTATTGGATTCTACTAAACCCGAGTGCGTCAAGAGACGCCAATTTTGGGGCACATTGACAGGCTGGGCTTCAACCGAGAAGATCTTGCTCAGCATCAAGAGACTAATCCTTGACGGTTCCGACCGAACTGATGTAGAACGATGGAACAGCTTCATTTTGAGAGAGGTTTTTGACTTTTCACCACATGGTTGTGTCCAGATATCTATACTGACAACCTCATTGTTTTCACAGGCAAAAGACATTGTCAATCGAGAGGAGCTACCACAAGGGGTAGCTCCGGGAGGTGCTTTCTACAGCGCAAATAAAATTGATGAATCGTTTTTGGTGCCTCAAGCGGAAGAAGATCGCGCAAACCTCATTCGCAATAGCATGCCATTCCTCCACGCACTGATTTACTCAAAAATTCAAGAGGCTAATGAAGCTCGTGAAAAAAACCGTTCGAAGACCAGCTCAAACGATTTCGGGAAAGAAGAAGCAGAACGACCAAATGAGGACAATGTACCTGGAGGTGACAACTTTGCAGAGAGTCTTGAGGGAATCTCTCATTCGGTGCAAGTCGAATCGAGAACCTTGGACGCCCAAAAGCTCCAACAAGTATGTGATCAATTTGCTGTGTAGGGTTGTTCACCTTTTGATGATTTGGACCCCATTCGACAGATACCGGTGGCCGTATTGTCCATGATCGCTTATGCGTGCAATCAAAGGTTCAATGGGCTTCAGCTTCAGAACTCTCTGTCTTTTGTCGCATGTGGTGTCTCCGATTGTGTTAATGACTATTTACATTTCCTTGGATTAACTTCTTCACGTCAGACGGCTCTTTCGGCTATGGACACTCTTGGTCTCGCCGCCCAAAAGGCAATTAAAGAATTGAGTTCAAAGCCTTACATCATTAGACCCTTATTGGTTCTTGATAACATTGATATCCAAGCTCGCATCCATGACCCTCGCATTGAACAGACCACGAAGATGTTCCATGGATCGTATGGATACCTTCATGTCTTGCCAGAACATTTAGTCAAAGACGTCACCCCAGCTGAGGCCAGCGTCAAGAGCTACCTCAAATACATACGCCAGAGCCAAGACCAGCCATTCGAAATCTCCTCGATGCTCCCAAACGATAACGAAAGCAATCACTGGACACTAGTCCTGAAGTGTCAGCTCGCCACAGCCTTTTTGAACTATCACTGTGCCCGTTGAAAGCGCCCTCGACGTCAAGGGCGCAACTACTGTGACGCTGGTGTTGCGTTTTTGTGTTGTTTATGCTGCAATACTCTCGCATGTTGAGCAACGCGCAGCGCCGAGACTATCCGAGCAGCGCTTCAGCTGAGATGAGCACCTCATCACCTTTTACTAAACATTGCCTTCGCGGCAGCTGAAACTAGCTGATCGTTCAACGATCCCCAGCCACCGAGCTTTTGACCTAACACGTTTAGAACCTCTTGCTGATTAGCTTCAAGACAAGCATAAGCTTCCTCTTTGACCAATAGCTTCATCCCTCTCGCCATCTGCTTCCTCCCTAACCTGTATCACTTGCCTTTCACTCAATGCGTGTGAACATAATTTGTATGTATAATTTGTATGTAGATAATTACTATCACATCAAAGAGAGTATTTGAAGCAATTGATGAACACCACCGGGCTCAAGACAGGTTTGACACCCGTCTTCTGTAGGCTGGAGCCCTCTCAAAAGTATGCAGAGTTGGACATGTGACATACTGACGATATGTCAGCTTCCAAGAACCGGCTTCAGCAAGAATCGGAAGCCAGTTATTGATTTGAAATGCTGTCGTATCGGGATACTTGGTCCCTTGGAAGACATATGTTTGTGAAATATCGGCTGACAAGAAGATAGATGCACGTCATAAAATTGAAAGCACGATCTAAAGGAAATATGCAAGCGCGTAGCAAAAAGCCTTGATGAATTACAAAATCATCATTGTTATTTGTCTGAGAAAGGTGGCGAATAAATTTAGCTCTGATAAGGCAGTCTAGATACATAGATTACAGTACGAATATTACATTAAATAGAAAATCACAGGGTAAAATCAATCTCCATAAACATCTGAAACACGCGCATTAATATCTACAGATCATGTGTCCGGGGTTTGCCAGTCTAGCGCCTTTTGAAGCAGGTGTTGGATGTTATAGTCTTTAAGTGAAAGCTGGAGTCCTACTTTCTCAGCCTTGGCAAGGCCGACCCAATACCGCTGATCAATAAGTGATTTGGGGAATCCTTTAGGTGGATAACTTGCTTCTTTCTGCGGGCTTTCCATTTCTCGATGATCACCACGATCTAATACTTTATCCGCAGTGGTACGGTCGCGTGCAGATTTTTGGAGCAGCTTGTATAGGCTATCAAGCTCTCCCAGGAATGCAACAAAGTCCTTTGATCTCCAGGGTAGCGCGACTCGATACCGTTCATTGAAGGAATCAAATTCATCTTCAGAGTGTACTGACACTTCGGAGATGATGTTGTAAAACCGTTTCTCTTTTGGGAAATACTTATTCATTGCTTTCAAACGGAATTCACATACCTATGTGATTTGTGTGTCAGATGGCTTCTTTGGTTTATTCAAATTTAAAGCAAAAGGTACTCACTCGCTTTTGTGCCCGCTTCCTGCAACTTTTATCCTGAATTTCTTTGGCTTTCTTCTGTCTATTCTGATTCTGATTCCTTGAATCACCTTCGGATGGCGGAGAGTTTTCTTCATCCAAAAGTGCTTTTTCATCGTTAACTTGTGTGACGTACTTTCGTTTTTTGGTCTCAAACCATCGTTCTAAGATGAGATGTAGATTCTCGGGGGTAACTTTTCGGCTGTTGATAGTATACTTGTCTGCGCCACCTCTGTGATAGCACTTCTCCCATTCTTGCAGGATAAGCGCAGCAACAGCCTCATTCCAAGTTGTTTTCATCGAGCTCCTCCAGTCCAATGCACATCGGGAAAAGCCAGCCAAAGCTAGAGCTCCTTCGCATGTCCTGAGGTCAGGGATCGAATACTTGAGGTTTGGTATGACTGTTGGTATCTGAGAGGCAAAGACGATTGGTTCCATGTGTGAGATGGCTTCTTCGGCTGTGTCTGCTTCAACCGCAAGGATAAGGTTGGGCTTTGCATTGGGATGTGTTTCTATGTATTTAGATACAGCATTGTCAACACATTTGTCAATGTGTAAGCGCTTATCCAGTTTTCGCTGCTCCCATGCCTGACATTCTGCGTTGGTGGGTGGGTCGGAAAAAGAGCGGTTGGTGTTTTGTCCTTGGCCCTTGCGCTGAATACCAAGCAACAATTTGATGTAATCGTGAATTGATGTGGATAAGGCGTCATATTGAGAGGGTTGCTCCGGTTGAGTACGTGCATACTTCTCCATACGAGAGTTTTGATGCCGATGTTTTTTTTCCTTAAACTTCCGTGCCGCTCGTCGATTTTGGTACTTGCGCTGCTCGGAAAGATCGTGTTCACCATCACTTGAATCGTCAGGTTCATCGGAATCGTCTGCTTCTGAATGGTCCAATCCTTCCGAGTCAGAAGCTTGATTTTCAGGTTCGTGACGAGGTGCAGGTGAAGGTCTGGAAGGCCCTTCAATGGGGAGATGACGACCCAAGGAATGCAATGTTACCGAAGAGCTTGGAATCTGATTTGGTTGAGGTGATTGCCTAGAAGGCCCTGCAATGGGGAGATGGTTTCTTGATGAATGTGAAGTCGCTGAAGGTTTTGATGTCTGAGAAGTCGCCGAAGGTCTTAACGTCTGATAAAGCTGGTCTCGAGATACGTGGTGATGAAGAATATTGCCTGGTGGCGCTCTAGAAGACCCTACACTCGGTGAATGTCGTCCAGAGGAACGAGGAGTCGCTGAAGGTATTGAAGACGGTATAAATTGATCAATTTGAGACACATGTTGGTGCAGAGGCGGAACACCCAGTGAAACTCTAGAGGTCCCAGCCGCGGGTGAATGGCGTCCTGAGGAACGCGAAGTCGACAAAGGTCTTGAAGACTGAACCGCTTGATCATTTTGACGTACAGATACACCTAGTGATAATCTAGAGGGCCCTGCCACAGGCGAATGGCGTCCTGAGGAACGCGAAGTCGTTGTTGGAGGTCTCAACGACTGAACCGGTTGATCAGCTCCACTCAGCGATGCTCTGGAGGGCCCTACAACGGGTGAATGACGTCCTGAGGATCGCGAAGTCGCCAAAGGTCTTGACAACTGAACCGGCTGGGCAGTTTGACACACATTTTGATCATCTTCACGTCTTTGGAGACGGATTTTTGACTGCTGTGAGGAGCTGGTATCTATTTCGGGTGGATGTGGTATGCGCTGAGGGTCTGGTGATTCGGGGCGAAAGAGAGGAAGATCTCGTGATTCAGGACGGGAGGGTTCAGCGTGATAAACCGGCTCAGTTTCGCGACTTTTGCGCCCTTCGGCTTTGTTACCATGTTCATATTCATTGATGTCAATGCCCTTGGGATCTTGGAGGTTCAATTGACGTCCAGTCTGAGAGCGAAACTGGTAGTTCGTGCACGAGGTTCTTAGTGGATGGGAAGCTTCTGGTCTCTGAGAATCTTTGCGTGTCAAACAAAAAAGGGTTTTGGTTCAAATTTCAGCAGGGTTTTCAGTGATCTCAGTTTCAATCATTATATTAGGACATACCGCTATTGGTGGGGTCTATGAACCGCACTTGTGGTGGTGGGGAGCATATACGTTGTTGAGAAGCTTGTGGAGACCTTGAGTGTTTTCGAATGTCTCGATCTCTCAAAGAGTAATCATCTTCAGATGCAAGCCACCAACGTTTGCGGCTCGAATAATGCCTACCAAGTCTTGGCTGTGTAGAATCTTGATTTGATAAGATCAAATTGGAGTTTTTTACAAAAGTAATGGATAGATTAATGCTATGTACCCGCTGTTCGTGACAAGAAAATGTGCAAACCTTCATTTCGGTGTGCCCCCAGCGAACGTGTAGAATCAAGTGTTTGACTTAAACTAGAACAATCAGAAGCCGGATTGGAACTTGTCGTTTTGGTCGGGTGTACATGCTGGACCGGTTTGGAAAGGAATTGGTTGATGTCTTCTCGCTCTGGTTGCTTACCAGCCCGGACGGAAATAATGTGATCAGTGTGTCTTTGCTCCGGCTGTTTGCCACGCCGTACAGAATTCCTGTTATCAGTATTGAATACACGCTCTGGATGGATGGTCGGAAATTTGATACGAGTGTCTTGTAAGTTTCAGAAGAGTTTCTTGTGAAAAGTGAAGGAGGCTACGGATCAAACCTTGATTAATTGTGTCAAGATTGACACCTTTCGCAACAGGCTCAGTTGAGCAACCATCGTTTGGAATAAGATCTCTGATTTGATTTTCACTCAGGCCGCCATGGAAGGGATCAGCGTTCAATTTTGGGGCTGAACCATCCGGACCTGTATGAGGTATATCACAGTTGTCACCCTGAATTCCTTGTTTGTATTCTTTATTTACTTCATATTTTTCTGTTATTTTGTATTCTTCTTGTGTTTTGTATTGTTCGTCCATCTTCTCATATTCTTCATTCATCTCGTATTCTTCACTCATAGGGTTAGGCGTTTCAATTACATCCATGCCTTGATTCGACACGCCTTTGTTTACCGGTTCGTCTTCTTCGTCAATTGCATCTAAAGGACATATACATAAACTGTGAAATCATTCGCAGGTGAGTTTTTGGTGAGAAGAATTGTAGAACTGACCAAGTCGGGTCCCAGTAATATGAGGCGCGGGGATGGCGGATAGGGGAGAGGGACTAGTAGGCGTCAGATCTTTCGGACTCTGCTTGAATGCGGATCAAGTGTCTGGTCAGGTTGAGACCAACATCAGCTGAGACGTGATAACTGACATGAGCTGTAAGCTGGAGGGTGGCTTCATTGGAAAAACTCCTCTGGTGGCGCCTGCAGCTGGCTGAATGCAGTGTACATGAAGAAAGTATGTCAGAAGTCAACCACAACGAGGATTGGTCCAGCGGTTTCACATACCAAGATCCGAATAAGGATATGGCCAAGATTGTGGCTTTTCCTTAACCACTGGTCGCAGAGATGATTTTTGTTTACGATTCAAATACTCCTGAGCAGCTCTGTTTGGGGGCTGAGGGGCTTGAGACAGTCCATCGAAGTGGTGACTGTATCGACGGCGAGAGGGTGTAATATCTTCGGCTTTGTCTGATGAATTACATGGAGTAGTAACAGAAGCAGCATGTCATGTGAGTACATTCTGAGTATATTCTTGCGTTGCAGCAGCAATGAAGACTTACTATCATCCGCTTGCTCTGGCTCTGCATCCATTGGAATCGGTTGTTGGTTGTCTTCATCATCAGCTTCTATTTGAGAGAAGGGCGGTGAGAAGAGGTCTGTGTGGGAAGTCTTGTTTTTTGGTTGTCTTACCTTCGACAGACATGTCCACATCAGAAAGTTGTTGTGACATGATCGAGCCTTCATGGGGATCATACAAAGAATCAAGTTCCCCAAGATCGGGCAGGCTTCCAGCCATTGTTAATGAGAGCAAACAGGGTTGTAGGAAAGTTCCGCTTGGAAGAGGTGATTCCGGAAACAATATTTGAAGAGTTGATGTCGAGTTTTGAAGTTGAAATGAAAAGGGAACACGATATTGAGCTTGGTGACATAAGAGGCCGAGCCACCATGGACTTCTTGAGGACAAAGGTTTGTTTGTTTGTTGTGATTTACAACCAATACATAAAACATAGGCTGTATGTAGATTTATACATATCATCACTCCCTGACTGATGTTTGAGGTATCACTCGACTTCATCAAAGACTTGAGAAAGATCCCAATTTGATCAGACTCGAGAAAGATAAACGCTTGAGACAGACACAGTTCTTTCAGTTTGCCTAATTTCAATTTTTGTCTCTTTCTGCTTCTGGGAATGATTTGTACAAATATATTTTGTTCTATTAATTCAAAGAAATGATTAGTACTAATGTATTTTGTTATATTAATTCAGAGTTTGTTTCTTCAAGCATTTTCGAGCGCTAATGCTCTATCTTTGGATTTTACCATTTTGATGTTGATCTTCCTCAAAGTTACCTCAAAGTTAACTCAAAGTCAAGATCATTGATCATTTGTTTGACAGAAGCCAACTCATCCTCGATCTATCTATCTTTATTGCGGATCTAAGATGTTTGATTGAACTTAAGACACATTCTGGGGACGTGAAAAAGAGCAAAGAAGAACCATTTGACTTATTTCCAGATAAGCGAAAAGATTTGTGGACCAAGATAAGGAATATATACACACTCGAATGGAAAGGTAAGAGAAAACAAACTGGAAAATCACTATATACACAAGACTATATACCCAAAACATATGATTCACTCGATGAGTTTTGATTGAAGGTTCACAAAATCTCTTGAAACACGATAAGGAATATCGATGTACAGACCCAAATGGAAAGTTAAGAGAAAATAATCTGGAAAATCACTATATACACAAAACTATATACTCAAAACATATGATTTACTCAATGAGTTTTGATTGAAATCTCTTGAAACACAATTTGAATGTTCACATTGGCTTAGACAAGAGCAAAAGCAGCTCCTGCACAGATTTGAGGTGAACATTGATCTTGTTCACGACACTGCTTGTGAATTGACGGCAATCGCATGTTGAAGCTGCGACCACATATGAAGTTAGGCATTTTTCTCAGGTGAGGTTTGTACAATGCTTAGGAAAACTCACAGCTTTGTACAGGCAGGGGGGCAGACGAGCCAGACGGAAGCGGACTTTCTGTGTGTCCAACGTGGGTTTTTTGGCGTGTGAAAGGCAATTCCTTGGGGGGACGTTGAATAAATCGCCGCGTAGACGGTGTTTCTTTGGTAGAATGACCGTGAAGAATAAAAAAAATCAGTCTTGGAGGGAGTGTGGTGCGTATATAGTGTCGTAACAAACCTTCAACCCTCTTTGTATTTACTTGATTTTGATGGTTTATGGTTTGAAGGTTGCCAGCACTTGTTGAAGGCTTGTAGGATATTAAATGTTTACTACGAATGATGTCTTTGGTAGAAGGACCGCATTAAATCGAAAAAATCAGTCATGGAGGGAGCGCGGTACGTATACGGTGTTGAAACCAACCTTCAGCCCTCTTTGTATTCCCTAGATTTTGATCCTTTTTTGTATTCGCTAGATTTTGATGCTTTGTGGTTTGAGGGTTGCCAGCACTTGTTGAAGGTTTGTAGGATGTTAAACAATTACGAGGAATGTTGGCCGACCGTATATTTGATTCTTGACTTGGAGCTTTTGGATGCGGGCGGCGTTCATTTGAGAGAGATAATTTGGAGGGTATTGTGGAGCGAACGTTTGAAACTCTGTGGACTATTCCGTTTGAGACTTTGTAAGGTATTCTGCAAGTGGGAATTCTAGATCTGACAGGTGGAATAATTGCTGTATTTGCGTGATTATAAAACATTAACTGGATGATGATGATATACAAATGGTGAGCAGTAACTCACGCTGTTCGTTCTTTTGGCGCTTGTTTGATGAGTCAGGCACTGAAAGACAGAGATGGGATCAAAAGTTAGATTTGGCATCCGCAAGAATGGACAATTTGAATTGAAACAAACCTGAACCAATCTGAGAATGAGTCCGTTTGCTGCTCAAAACACATTCAGGAGTAGGACTTTGCCCCAGGACTCCCGGTAAAATGTTGGACACGTCAGACACTGATCAAGCATAGAATTGTGGATCAAAATCAATCAAAGCTTATATTGTAAACAGATACATTGAAACATACGTGAAATGATGGAGTGATCACTTCGGTTGCTTGGTACAACTGATTGGGAACTCGACACTGGTATATCTGTCGAAGAAAGAGCAGGAGTAGAAGGTACCACCTCTGTATTGTGAAGCATAAATCATGGATCAGAATGAATGAAACATTGAATGAGTAGATACATTGAAACATACGTGAAACGATTGAGTGATCACAATGGCTGCTTGGTACAGAAATGATTGAGTGATCACTTGAGTTGCTCGGCACAGCGTATTGGGAGCTCAACGCTGGTAGATCTGTCGAAAAAACAGTTGAAGAAAGGGCAGGAGGAGAAGGAACTGAAGGAACCGCCTCCAGAGTGTGTTCACTTTGGCTGCCCGGTACAACCGATTGGGAGCTTGAAAGAGGTAGATCTGTTGAAGCCATAGCAGGAATAGAAGAGCTCATGATGGCTGTGTATAGGGAAGAGTGTCATTGGCAGTTCAAAAACGAAATAGAGATAGAAATGCATCAGAACTCACCGCTGAGCTCTGATTTGAGGTCAGTCATATCTGAATGGTCCTTTTGGCGCTTATTTGGTGGTTCAAGGACTGAATAATACCATAAGGAACAATTACAATATTATTGGGTGCTGGTTCAAGACACAATACAAACGTACCTGAACAGATTGGAGAATGAGCCCTTTTGCCTCTCTGTACGATGGATTCGCCATCCGGTCCATGTACATCTGTCAAAAAAAAGTTGGAATGAGAAAGACGAGAGTGTGAGAGGCATTAATAGATTGGCTCACAATCCTCATGACATGTGTCAATACCCGCTGGCGGAGACTCCATCATGATAGAATTGCTATATTCATTAAACTCATCAAAAGTAATAATACGAGGAGAGTAGGGGGGGGAAGTCAAATCGTCCCTGAACGTAGAGTTTTGTTGAGGGTTGGCCACCAGGGCTGAGAGACTTGTAGAAGGAATGTTGTCAGACATGAAGTTGAAAACAAGAACGAATTATAATCAAGACTTATCCAAAAGATCGGTGAAAAAGTGTAGTAGAAATTCAAATGAACAAGTAGCGGTGGACAAGTTTCTATGGAAGAAGAAATTTGCTAGCAGACTGACACATTCAAGATAGCGTCTTTAAAGAAGCGCATAGGGACAATAACTTTGCTATAGGATCTTGAGCTGTAGAAGCACATAGGACAACATCTATGCTCTAGACTCCTGAGCCGTAGAGCTGTAGCACCACAGTTCTACGGTTGGAATCCAATCCTTTTGTGCTTATGTTTCCTCTGTTCTCACAGGCTACACTGTATGTCAAACAAACGCACCCGCGGCGTTTGATCTGCATGTTTTACAATCTCTGTTTATTTACATAAACCTTCTGTGACCAAACTCGACAGACCCCCTTCTGTTTTTTTTATAAATCTTCTGTGACCGAAGTGAGAGAACTCCTCCCGATGAGCGAGTGCGCTCAGTGAAGTTGCCCTAATCATCATGAAGCGGGACCGCGAGTAATCCCTTTGTGGTAAGATTAGACTTGGTGGTATTGTAGAGAGTTGTTTGTTTGGAGTTGAATAGCGAGCGTGGTTTCAGTCGTTTCACTCGCAATGATGGTGGATAGGATCTGCAATGAGTGAATCTGGCCGCTCGCGTTAGATTGTATCAGAGGAAAGATAAGAGTAATGACTAAATAAAGGTGAATCAAAATTTCAAAACGAAACATGAGTTTTTTTGGTTTCTACATTCATGAGGGCAAACAAAAGCAAACAAAGAATTTCCGTCCATAGTCCCGGTCTCAGCCAAAAATTCTATTTGATCTTCCCGCTCACAGCCGGTGTCAACATCAGAATTAGATGAGGCGCCCAAGACGGCATCAAAGTCATAATTGATTATACATACTAGGTTCAGATTGCTCAATCTGATTTGATAGATTGGGCATTTTTTGATAGAAATGATATTTGTCAATATTTCACCGAAATCATATGATTATTAATATTTCTTCAAGACGTTATATAATTTTACCAAGACTTGTATTGGAATGTAACATTTTGCGTGTTAGAACTTCTCAATCTCTACTCAAGAATATATATGAATAGATACAGGTTGATGTTTATAAGAATATTGAACTGGTTCTCCCCAATCACATCACTCTAAATTGTCAGAGGGAGCAAGAACAATCTACAATGAAATGAGATCAGCTGCGTGCTTATGGGAAGGTGGTGAAGATGATATTAATAACCATGTTTTTCAAGCTGACAACGGATACTGTGGGATCTGTTATACCAAAGCTCCCAGCAGGGTTTTTCTTAACAGCAACGTGACCCATCAGGTTTTGACTGTCAACCACAACAGCGGTCTCTACCCTGTCATAAAGAACTGTTGCGTGAAGCTTGGGATGATTGTGGTAAAAGTTATGGGGGAAGTCAGTTGAGCTTAAGCAAGAGTACGGTGATATTAATAAAAAGGTTGTTGGAATTTGCGAGGCACGGAATTGTGACACAATAGAACCAAATCTACGCTGGCCCTGATGCCTGAACTCCACCATACTATTACCTTGATGAGCAGAATGAATGCTGAAGATTTTTCCGGAAAGTCGAAGCCGTTTTATGGTTTGTACTGAATTGAGAAGGGTCGGATTTTCAAGTGTATTGGGCTCAGTAGAATCAGAAAAGATACCGTACTGACCCTTGACATTGTGATTGAGGCAAGTCAACCAGCTTTGATATGTATCAATGTCAAGGGACGTCAAGACAGACCACTTGGGTTCATTCTTCCCAGTCAGACGTTCAAGTACTTGGGTTTTGATCTGTTTGTCTGCCTTACTAAGGAAATTTGGCGCGCTTTTTGTCATGACTTTTAAAAGGCCTCGCCGAATGAAAGAGGTGCACATTGTTTTATCTAAGTCCTCTGTGAAAGGAGAAAAAAGAATCAGCAATCCTTTTTTATGAAGGTCTCTATCAAGGTCAATTTTAGGCTCACCCGGGTGTCGATTTTTGGGTATTTTGATCATTATGCCGTTCATTTGTTCGCCCGACCAACTGGCGGTGTAGGTTGGAGGACCGAAAAGTCTGGCAATTTGTGGAAGATGCTGAGCGATGTGCAGGTTTGGCTTTACACTCACATTTGGCCAGTGTTTCTGTAGGTTTTCGCGGTAGAGTAGCAATTTTGCTCCTAGTTGATCACCATCATCACAACTGAAGGTACGGCATAGCGTATAATTTGTGATTTCTGCAGCTTGAAGAATACTTGTACAAATTGTTTGACGATTGGCTTCTGTAGAATGATACATATCTGGAATTGTCGAAAGAACCATGTAAACGGTGTAAAGAGAGTGCCATTCGGATGCTTTGAGGCTTCCAGCACTTGCAGCGCCCAACATTCGGGGAGGTTTAGTCAACCAGGTGGGAGTGATCACGCTTACAATTGATTCTTGCAGGCGGATAAGGTCTGAAATTGTCAGATTCAATGGATTCTTGTCGGAACTTTTTTTGTTGCTAGTTAAGCCAACTCTCTTCTTGCGGGGGGGCTTTGAAGAAGCGCGTACTGTAGAGTCGGAATCAGGTGAATCAGGCAAGGTTGTGTTCAGTTTTCGCTGTCGGTTTATCTTCTTTTTTACATAGTTTGTGCTCTTAAGTGAGCTCGATGCTAGGCGTCGCGAACGTCGGAGTGGCTGTGGATCCGATTTTCGAGATGTGATACTACTAGAGGAGTGAGGATCAGAGTCGCTGATGGGGGGAATGAACCTGCTTCTTTTTTTACCACTACAAAATTATACTTTGTCAGTTTGATGTCTTGAAGGAGAAAGTTTAATTGATGCTTACACTGCCACTACACACTGTCCATCAGAAGCATTCGGATCACTCAGAGCATGATATGAAGCTGATTGTACATTATAAGAATTGTCTGACTGAGATTCTTTTTCAACTAAAGAACTTGATCTATGAGGTGATACCGCAGAGGTTTCCAGAACAGAGGTTGATGAACTCGGCACCACCTCTTCGAGGAAGGGGGTATCATCCTTTGGAGTTTGTTGAATAACCCTTGTTGAATCCAACGCTTGTTTAGCCTTGAGTTTTTTCCCCGTAACAGCAAGCCCAAGAAAGGAAGTGGCATGATCACACAACATTCCCAGAAGAATGTTGTGCATAACATCAATTGTAGTAAAATTAATCGCTTGCCAATAGGGCAGCTCAGAGAGTATGGACCATCAAACACCGTAATTGTCGAATATTGAATTTTGATCGGCAAGTGATTTGGCGTTCCGCCATTCATTGGCGTGTTGCTGATGATCAAGCCGTTGGGGCCACTTTTGAGAATCTAATTCCGACCTTTGGTTCCTGTCGAGTCCGCAGTGTGCACAGAACAGTGTTGCTGAGCACCCTGCTAAGCCATTTTCCTCTTCCAACTTGGGGAAGTTGAATGATGTTCACAGTGTTACTGCGTGAATCCTTCTTCCACGGGGATGGCTGGAAGTACACGTGAAGAAAATTCCCTTCCAAAAGTCTTGGAATTCATCTACTAGAGGCTTCAGAAGACGATTGATTTGTTCGGTTTGAGGTTCCTGCGGACCGGGGATGGTTCCAAAAAGAAAAATATATTCTTCATGGTACCGGACGTCAGGAGGTAAGTTGAGGCAGATCAAGAGGAGGTTTCCGCTGGAAAAATGTCGCTTTGCTCCTTGGCCATGGGGATTGAACCAGTCGGCGTAGAGAGCAAAGACTAGATTACCGCTCTTGAGGGTATAGGACTGTCCATCACGCTGAAAGGTCTTCCAGATTTCTCCGTCCCAGATGTCGGTCATAAGCAAAGGATTGTTAGACCTGGGTGACAAAGAGGAATCTAGCATGTCTTCAAAGCCGGGTAGGGACATCATCCTTGCCAGCCATTTTCGTAATGACTGATAGTGAAAAACTCGGTTTGGAACTGATGTGGAGCCTGAAGTTTTATACAGATCCTTGTTACATTTGCTCCGGAAGACCTCCTTTAAGTCTTTAATCTTTCTTTCGGGGTCCTTCAAGAAACGCATATTATCACATTGAAGCTTGATTCCAGTGTCGTCATTGAGACCTGCTTCCCCATGAAGTGCAAAACACAGAGGACAGCATATTTCGGTTGTAAGGCTGACATCGAGATTGAGTAAGCTGTGTAGTCTTGGTACAGTTGTTGGAATGTCGTCCCAGTAAGCACGTCCGCTGATATTGTTCTCAATAGCAGTCTGCTTAGCCTGTAATTTGCATAAATGAAGCGCAGATCTACTTTCACTATCGCTGGCGCCGCCTGTGATACTCGCTTTGGCAATCTGTAGGATCGCAATTAGGCTGGAAGGACAAAGTAGATAGACTTTCTGTGTTTGAAAAGCCTCGGTAGCAAACTGAATCAAAGATGATGTCTCGGTATCGGCTGAGGCTTCTTTTCCCCTTTGAGGATTTTCGTGAGCCAAATCACAAGCGTCTATAGATATGCTATGTGAGCATCCCTCAGTGGTGTGTGAGGGGGATTGAAGTCTCTGACGTGGTATATTGCCAGTGCTCAAGGATCGTCGTCTCTGAAGACACATGTTGAATCAGCTTTGATATGCAGTGTTCAATGCCGGAAAACCTGGAGCTTACATTTCCCAGGCCTGTGTTAACTCCACCAAAAACGCCAAAGCCGCCACTATGGCCCAGGCCAGTATTACTTTGACGAGCTCGCCGGACTTTTGTGTCATGCAATCGTCCGTTGCGGTGGTCTCTCGCCCTTCCTGGGTACGTGGAGCCCTCGTATACAAATTTCTCGTGAGAGCATTTGAATTCAATGCACGTGCAAACCCGTAGTGAACCCAAGATGTACGATGATTCCATCAAAGATGAGGTGTGCAAGATGAAAACGAAGTTGATAGCGAGATGAGGTTTGATATGATTTTCCTTCGGCTCCGCAAGATGAGAAATCGAACAAAGCCGCCAAATTTAGTTTTTGAGCGGTCATAGTCCAGACGGTGGGTCTGATGTGTCCTGTCATATCTAAAAGCCGGGTATGAAGCAACCCGTCATAGTGCCAAAGCCCGGTTTTCTTTTCAATTGCCCTGGTCTCAGGCTGACAGACGGGACAGATACTTTGTTGTTATACAGATGATCTAGAATGCAACCATTCCCCCCGTTCTATGGCCATGTCTTTGGCATCATTGGAGCAAGCCCTTTTTGGGTTTTGGGGTGTTGAAAGTCAAATCTTCCGTACGTAGTTTTCTTTCTCGCTTATGCCTAAGTGCTAGCCTATTGTGGTTTTCAGGAATCTAAATCTTTCCTTCCTTTTTGTTCTCCGTAGATCACAATAAACTAACCTTCGCCGCGGGGAAACATGGATGATACCACAATAACCCACCACACACCTCTGCCACTCCTCTTGAACCACGGGCGAATCACGATCAATTTCTAAGCGGCAGAACTATATTACTTACTCCCCTTCAACACATTTGAACACAGGAAGAAGCACTTGTGGGCCTTTGAGCAAAGACCTTCACCCCGATAGAGCTGGTCATGGAAGATATCTGGATAGAACTGGTCATAGAATATATAAGGTACATGAGTTTTGATTCTCCCAACTTGTCCAACCAACTCTTCTCCTAACCTACTTCACCCATTATTGAGTTGTCGAGAATTTGTGTTTTGCTTCGATTGAGTGTTCTAGAATCTGTGTTAGTCTTATTCCAGCCCAGTCTTCTGTCATGCTATGTTTCTTGCTCACGCGCTTGTTCTCTGGGTTGACCATGCTCAGACATCCGGGACTGGATCACCTTTTGTGAATTGCTTTTGCTGTGCGCTTGTAGTTTAGTTAACATAGTAAGTTACACTTCCTGGGGTATATATGTCTTCTTTCACGAGTGTTCCCTATACTCTGGCTTACCCTTCTGCTTGTAGCAGATTTTGATCATTCAACCTAGTAAAGATTACTTGGTCATTCAAGATAAATTTATCAGAAACAAGGTATGAACTGTCTACTGTATGTTATGACGATCATCTTGGGCTAGCTAATTTAAGCAATTTATGGTCTAGTGATGGTCATTAATCGAATTCGAAACAGCCGAGGTGTTACTTCCCTAATGCAATGCACACGTAGTCAAACTCAAAACCGCCGTGCTACTTCCCCAATCATTCACCAGCGTCGACACAATGCCAGGAGAGGCCAACGTGGACATCACCCCGTTCAACCTAGGGTTATCAAAAGAAACCGCAGAATGACCCCCTGCGCAGAAGAAAGTCCACTATTCTGGCGCAAAGCGTTCACTTTACCAGATAGTCTTATCAGGTTTATCTTCCCCGACTGCAATCTTTGGGATTACTTCACCACTCGAAAAGTACTTCGAGCTCTCATCAATCACTTCGATCCTGGTTACTACCTTCCTAGAAGGGTGTCAAAAACTGATCTTATTCAGAAATACGAAGATCTTGTGAAGACTGAGTATGGAATCTTATATGGCTAAGACCCCCGGATATGTGAGTAGCAAGTTTCTTTCTTATACTTTCAAATTTTATCTTCCCAGCTCTTCCTGCCCTGATACATTGCGTTGAAGACACTGATGTTGCTTTTCTCTTGCTAATATCCATATACGTCCTGCTATTAGCTATCCTTCCAATCTTTGCACTGGATGAGACCAAGAGTCTATGTTATCTGTGTTTTTTTCTTCTCATTTTACATTGCCATTTGTTTATATATTAGTGTTTTCTATGTTGTCTATGCTATACATGTTTCTTTTTCTTCTTTTTTATTTTATTTTGCCATTTGTTCATATTAGGATCATGCTATCCCATTTGAATGAAGAATACACCTCAAATTCAAATCTTGTTGGGAATTTTTTAATTTTTGTTGTCCCTTCCATCCGCTTTCAGTATCTTTCAAGTGCTTACTACACCAGTTGCCATTTTAAAATTTTGTAGCGGACATAGTTCTCTCCGTTCATACTTCCTGACTTTGTGTATTCCTTGCTTGATGGAACAAACTTGAAGGAAATTTTGATGTTCTTGAATATTTCAAATTCTGGGAGCCTTTCCCTTGTTCCAATACGTGAATCTTGTGATTTCTCACTGAATAATATGTATTGGACAATGCATATTATTCAGAGTTAAAGAAGCAGTAGAAACAACAATATGAGATATAAAAGTTGAAAAATTCGCACTCATAGATCAACTGCTCAAACGTCTGATTATTTCATCTCCTCAACTTTTGCCCCTCTTCTCATGATCTAAAATATGTAATATGATTTGAAAACAAAAGATTAAAACTGATGAGAGCGAAGAAAAAAGAGAACAATCTTCGAACAATGAGAATTTTGATTTTTAGTGAGTTGGATGAAGAACTAGTGAAAGAGAGGATTTTGACTTGTGTGCTTGGCTAATAGAACAAAATGGTGTCAAAACTTCAAGCATTTATTTTTTTGGCTTTCCTTTGTTCTTCTTAACTGACTTCTTTGATGACTTTTCAGTGGCTTTACCATTTGGCAATTTCACCTTGTCATCGGTACAATGCTTTGACTTCTCTTCACACTCGTCTTCGTAAGTCTTGACTTTTTCACGCATAAATATCTCCCACTGCTCATTCGACATCTTTCCCTTCTTGTTGTGAAGAATCTGGATTCTTTCCACCAGGGACTCGGAGATCTGGCAAGAAGATCCTAAGCGAGTTATTTGACATGATGGCGCAGGGGTTGGGTCTCCATTGGAATCAAAGGACTTGGAGGGATCGGTGTAGTGTGGTACCTGTTTGATCACAAAGCATGACTTAGCAGATGTCCGTGATGCAAAAGTGAAGGAAAGAGGTGATTAAAAGCTGGTACTAACTCTGGTGTCCCAGACCATCTCTATTATCCCATCACAGCCTTCGAAATCAACCTCAATGCCAAAATCTTCGAGAAGAAAACACCCGCCTTCCACTCGTTCCTTTCTTAACAAACCTTCAACTTGGTAAGGCACTCCTGTATCACGATCAATCAAACAGAACATTCCAAAAGAGTATCTTGTATGATCGTGATCATCTACATGTTCACAGTTGCGGAATCCGTCACAAGTTACCACCAGGTTAGAGGCAAATACCTGCCCGTTGTTGGTATGTTGCCACTTCAAATCGTCGAAGCCAGGAATTTTTGCTTCCGCTGAAAGCTGAGAGACAAAGCGTGGAAAATCGTTCGGCCCAGAAGTCCCGGACTCGATGGAAATCGGTCATTCTCTTACGGTCTTCCTCTATCCTTTCCCCCTTCTGGGAAGTGAAGTGTCTGAGAGCGTAAGTTCCTATTCCAGATTGCTATCGGGTCAGTGCATTGTTGTTATATATCACATCTACAAACCAAAGAAACTGACCTATGGATTTACCTGTGTCGGAACTGCCCCTCCACCCGCAGCAGCCCATCCAGCCCCAATAGAGCAGTGCCAGAATGAAGAGCTGAATTGAATTATGAAGGGTGTTTGTGTTTCGAGCCCTAGCATGCAGAAAAGGAATCGAGATCGCTGAGGAAAAGGAAGCTCTTTCTTGACTACTCATCTCCGTGAATTTGTTGCATCGGACTGCTAGTATCAAAGAGGTGTCCTTTTTATCTATCACTGCCGTTGTTCCAAAATTCAGTTTCAGCTTTTCCAGATAATCTCCTTTTGGCCGATTGTATCTGTTATCCCGAAAGATAAAGGTGGTATCTTCTGGCAATCCCAGACTTCGAGCAAGTGACCGTCTAAACTCAGGTCTACGACTTTGGCTGGACAAGTAGGGTTGTGCGTGGGAAGCCGCCTTTGGCGGCTGGTCCTTTTCGGCTCGACCCATCTAAGATAAATAAGCAAAACGAACAGAAAGAGCAGAGAGGCGACTGATTAGTTGAATACTATAGAAGATCACAGACCATATTGGGGGGGGAAATGATCGGAACAGGAGGATGAGAGAAGAAAGATTGAAAACTTACAGTAGTAGTAGAATGAGATGTTTTCACAGAAGATACGACTCAGTCCAGTTTCTGGTAAGGAGATAGGTGGGAAGGCAAAATTGAACAAAAGCAAAAAGAGAGCTCAAATACAGTGAATGAATATGAGGAAAGACGTGCTAGACTCACAATTTGTGGTTGGTATTTGTAAGGATATGGAGGTGAATTCGGTTTTGAGTGTTAAGAAGATTGGGATATAAAGATATCAACTTGCAGAACCCAGATGAGAAACAATCTCTTTGGAAGGTGAACTTTACTAGTAAACTCCTGATGAAAGGTTGAAAGAAAATCAGTGAACTTGTGATAAAGGTTTGGAAAAGAAATCGAATTGAAGCAATAACATAAGAAAGCAGCTTCGTAAAAGCAGGAGAGAAGTGTAGCAAAAACTTACACAGGAAATACACTCTTTGATCCCGATATCAAAATATGGTGAGTTTAGAATTCGCTTTTGCAGAATATGAGAAGAGAAGATTGTGGTAGCCGAGCCTTAATTGGGAGTGCAGGAGAGGGTAGTGGGGTCTGGAATCCAGTTCCTTCCAGGGAACTGATACTTGAAATTACCTTTTAGATCGGGAATCCAGTTCCTTCCAGGGAACTGATACTTAATATTACCTGTTAGGTCTGGAATCCAGTTCCTTCCGAGGAACTGACACTTAAAATTACCTTTTAGGTCGGTAATCCAGTTCCTTCCAGGGAACTGATACTTAATATTACCTGTTAGGTCTGGAATCCAGTTCCTTCCAGGGAACTGATTTCCCTTCCTTCTAGATACATAACGAATCAAAAGACTGACTGTTCTACTCCTTCATATGTGATCACTTTCTGCGAGAGAGCGATCAAACTTTCAGTACGTCACTCTCCTACATTAACAGCCTGCCGACACACAGATCTTTACTAACCCTTTCCTTGTTGGCTTTCTTGGCAAGCGACAAATTCTAGCCGTATTTGCAATTGACAGTTGTAACCTCATCACCAACCAATTCATATGATTCTGATCACTTTCATCGTGAATTATATTTACCAATCTTAAATCAAATTGAAAACCATTTATCAGTTTCATCTTCATCATAATCAAATCAAGCGATTATAAATGGTACCAATTTAACTATCTCTGATTTGATCCAAGACGACAATTTGAATTTGAGGCAAAATAGTTTAAAAGTATCCGGTCGAGCTGAAATTCAAAATCATATACAAAAATCTTATGAATTCACGAATCCTTGTGTATACCTTTTTTTTCTCGGTTTCTCTCTTTTGTGATCGATTGACTGATTGATGTGAATGTGTTTGATTTTGGTTTACAGACTAATATCAAACTTTATGGTGCGATATGTTGAGTTTTTTATTTTTTCACTTTTTGTTCAATTGATCAAGTTTCTGAAAACTGACTTTTTTCTAAATTATCAAATACAGTGCAGCCGTAAATACTAGAATTAGCAATGTAGAAGCTTTGAAAGTTTCAATCTTAGAACATTTATCAGCACGAGTTCAACACGCCCCAGATTTGATTCCGAACTTTGATCTTCGCCACTTAATTCAACACTTCAAACCTGGTCACTGCATAGTCCAGCAAGCTTCGAAAAGACAAATACTCAATAAATTTGAAGACCATGTTGCACAGAGGTATGGCGTGTTCTATGGAATTTGAACACCATTCAATCTTGATGAAGTACACATTGTGGCGAGTTATGGAGCCGCCTTCCATACATACATCTAATCAAGTCCGCCTTTTTGCTAACTTCACTTCTGTTTTTCTCATAAAAGTTATGTAGTCGTGGGGTTATCTGATTGTTATTGCTAGTAGCTGTACACGTTATAGCGGGTGGTTGAATGGCATGTGTCTTGTATATCATGTTGTTGATATCGATCATGCTGGTACCTGTCTATACTGTTTGCTCTTCAATATGCTTGCTGCTGGAATACTCCGTTCTCATCTTTCATGATCTTATGTACCTTACTTCCTTTTGGATGCTATTGAAGTAGCTTTTTTGTTTCATTTTTCACTATGCCTTGCTCTTTTTCATCTCTATCTCACCTGTGAACAGTCTTGCTGCTGGAATACTACGTGATTATCTTTCTTGATGTTATGTACCTCATTTCCTTTTTGATGTCATCGAAGTAGCTTTTTTGTTTTATCTCCACTGTGCCTTCAAAAGCCATTTTATGAGCTTTTACAAAATTGGAACTTATTTTTTGAATTGGAGAATTTCATCTGCTGATGTTTCTAATATTTTCAAAGCCGTGCAGCACCCTCATGATGTTGCTCCACGATATCTTTTCGATGTTATTGATTTGTTTCTAATTTCAAACTTGTGGAGCGCCCAAGGATTTGTTTCCACTTGGGGCGACATCCAAAACTGTCTTAACTTGATCTGAAGCATGCTCCTTCCATGGCTTCAACTGTAACGCGTGTATTGTTTTGGCTCAGCCTAGGTGATTTTCAAAAAGAAATATGATCACTAACGCAATATTCACAGGAAAAATTATTAAACACATAAAAAACTATCAACAATCAACCGATTTAACACAAGCTCAAAACTTTATACCAAAACTTTATACAAAACTGGGAAAATAAAATGTGGAGAATAAGATGGATATATACAGGAGAAAAGAACACCAACACAGAACTTAAGAATGGGATTGAAATTTGTATAAGAACACACAACAAACAACAATATAATCAAGAGTCTTGACTGTGGCTCGCTTGGATGAAAATGATCCTCATACTACATACTGCGACGCCTTTGATCAATCCTGATAAGAGCACAAGACTGAAAATGGTTTTGTCCTTTTGCTATACTCTCCACGTTTTCAAAGACCTCATGCATAAAGTGGTCAATTCGGTCTTTGCAGTTGCATGAGATACCAACGGCTGTCGACACAACTTTAAACAGTCTACTAGCCTCAACCTAAGCGTCAAACTTCAATAGAATATTGATGAGGAAGAGTCTCATTCACCATTGTGGTTTTCAGCCAAAACTGGAGTACAAGGAGTCTCCAGAATCATTGCTTCATCCGAAGAATCGATTTGTTGATGGGTTCCAGCTGGTGTCATCGGTGCTAAGCACGTCCAAATCACATCAGCATATGGATCCCAAGAACATATAATTGGAAGAAACATAACGGACCATTGGGCTGTTCAACAAAAGTGGGAGTACAAGGAGTTCCTAGGATCATCAAGTCATCAGACGATTTGATGTTTTGATGGTCATGGACTGGTGTCATCAGCACTAGACACATGAGAGTTCGATCAGCATATGGATATCTAAATTGCAAGTATGAAATAACCGCAGAAAGAATGATAATGAAGAGGGGTGTAACGGACCATCGGATTGTTCAACAAAACAAGTAGAATGAGGAGGACCTAGGATGATTGGGTGATCGGAAGATTCATTTGTTTGAGATTGATGAACTGGTGGAACTGGAACTACAAGCATCCAGCTTCAATCAGCATATGGATACCTGAAATATAAGTTTAGAATAAGGGTGGGAATGTAAGTCTAACCGACCTTCACATTTTTGGTCAAAGACTTTGACATGAACTGTATCCAATATCGGATCAGAGGTGATTGCAGCAGGAGGGGTCGAAAAGGAATTGTGATCAAGACCACTAATGTCTTTAGAGCGAGTTGTTTTGTGATCGATGGATATCAAAATTTGAGTAGGGGGAGCCTCAGAATTGTGAGAGTTGAGATGGGTTTCAGTTGCGTGACGTGGTGAAATTGTGTTGAAGCTGATGAGAGTATGAACATTATGATGCGGCCCCGCTGGAGTTGAGTGGTCCAGACCAATAGAGAGCGATAAGTCAAGAGCGATTTTTGGGCGTTTATGAATATGATTGTCCGTCATTTTGGTTTCCGAAGATCCTGAAAAGACACAAACTTTCTCAGCATATACCACAGAAGACATAACATATGTGAAAGAACTTGTGGGCCGGTCATCAAAAACTCACCATTGATGTTTTTATCCACGACTTCCATTCGCCGGCGTTTTAAGAATATGCTTCTAGGCGTCATTACATTGCCAACTGCTGAGATGGGGTCAGAGATGATTGCATCAGCAGAGTTCAAAAGGGAATCAAGCGGCTCTTTGGTAGGTTCGAACGTATGAGTATCTGTTTGATTGTTGATTGTCGTCGTGATATCAGTTGACAGGGCTTCTGCCAGATTGGAGACCACATCAATAGTGAGAATGGTGTCTGGGATCGGAACAGCTTGATTGGTGGTAGTAGAGATAGGTTTGTTGTACTCGTATGTCATGGGAGCTGAGGCGTTCTCGGGAGTTAATCCTTCATAGCTCTCGGCCATGTTATGAAGGAATGGGAATTCGACGCCATAGTACGCTGCCTCTAAGTCTGACCGATAGGTATGTTGCAATTGACTCCTGTGACCTCGGCGAGGACGTATGGCTTTTTTCGGAAAGTACAGAATGTCAGATGAAAGTACAAATCTCTTTCGCTGTGTTTCAAAGCATTCAACTCACATGTCCACTGGCGTGCCTTGCTTATACCCTTCTGGAGAGAACCAAACACATTCTTGAAAGCCTCCATCTGAAAATTGATTTATACAAAGTAATTCGATTGAGACTAAGTGATTTGATTGAGACTAAAGCAAAAGGTCTGAGAGAAGAAAATGAAGGAATGGAAGATATTATAAGATTGATATTGAAGGATGATGATGAGCAGGAAAAGAATTCAAGATGTGGAAGGAGACCACAAGCACAAGGAGGGAGAGATATACAAGAACTTGTATCAAGGATGATGACGAGTGGGAGAAGAAGTCATGATCTGAAGAAGACAAGACGGACAAGGATGGATTGAGATCGGACCAGTAGGGTTTACAAATACAAACAAAGGTCAACAGATTAGCTTCTAGAAAATAAAGGAGGTGTAAAATTGGAAACAAAGATAAGGGTAATCTCACGGCTAAAGTTGATGTTTTTCAGACCAAAGGAACACACAGTAGCGGTGTGTGAAACGAAACTCGCCGGTGAATTCGAGATGTATAAGGAGACAAGAAGGACAAGTATGGAGAGATATGCGAGGACTGAATCAATCAGCCAGTAGTAAGTTGATCACAAAGGACTTTCACCCTCAAAGGGACTCTATTTACATGGGTAAATCCTCCTTCAGAGGCATGACGCTCACAAAGAATCCTTAAGAATTCTGGCAGACTTCTATCTATATTGTGATATGTAATACCTTCAAAATCGGAGCAGTAGGGGAACAAACACAAACAAAGGTGAACATGTAGATTAGCTTCTAGAAAATAAAGAAGGTCTCAAATTGGAAACAAACATACAGGTAATCTTACGGCTATTGTTGATGTTTTGAAGAGCAAAGGAAAGCACAGCCGCGGTGTGTAAAACAAGACTCGCCGGTTGTTTTACCTTTGTTGGATGAAAAACATCCCCAGAATCAAAGTAGCTCAAGCACCGTAAATTTGTGAGACAAATAGGTTGAGTACTACTGGTGCCTTGCTCAACTTATCAGCACCCTCATCGAGATCCTTTGTCAAGTTGTACCTTGAGTTGAAGAGTAATGAGTGAGTTGGCAATAAACAATCAAGGAAGCCTTGACCTATTTGGCCTTGAATTCAGATTTGATGTGTTGATACCTTTTCAACTTGAAGTGGCTGCATTTGATTGAAGAATTTTGGTCAAAACATTTTAATGTTTCAAAACGGGCAAATGGGGGGAGATTTGTTCAATAAGGTGATATGATTGATTAATCATGTTACCGCTCAACTTAGGTTCAGACCCATAAACATGATATTATCCAAGCTTATCTATGTACATACACTGTGTAACCTTCCGCTCTATACGACAATCAAAAAATTCAACAAATGAGTGAATTTCTAGGAATCAATTCAAAAGATGTGTGGTATCAGTGAACTAGAGTTTGGGGTCTGAATGTCTTCAATATAAAATAAAAAGTACAATTTAGTCGTAGGGTGTTTTTTAGAACGGAATCTTTTGAGTTCTGGTCACTCTAAAGATTTAAAAATGACACAAACTAACTCCGTGCTGGAAACTGGATTATGTGATCCTTACCTACAAACGCGCTGCACTTGGGAAAAACTAAGCTATTGCCTTTTGTAAGTGAGCCGCCTTGTAAAAACCAATGCGACAGATAGTCATAGCAAAGATTTTTTGCTAGCTCGTACCATGTGATCTCAGGCATTATAAAATGGCTCTCCTCGTCAAAGAGTCCATCCATCAACTTCATAAGAGTTTGATTACTCCTTTTGAAAATCGGTTCTATCACCTTGAAATCCTTCCTCTGCTTACACATCCACTCTGAGAGCACTGCAAAACTCATCATTTGTCCCGCTGGAGTGACATTCACATCTCCTGAGCAACAAATGAGCCCTCGGATACCGCAACAAGCAAACATCGTGAGGTAACTGAGGGTAGGTGATTTGATCGAATTGCCCTTCCAGTCTTTCTTGAACTTCAAAGCTACTGCTTTATCGTCAGGACTTGCATCTTCTTTGAGTATATAATTGACTTCGAAATATAGAGCTACATAAGATTCCACAACTTTGATGAAAAGGGATTGCCATTGTTGTATAAGACCGATATCAACTAAGGAGTCGGCGTTATCTGAATCAAGAAGGCGGATAGTTTTGTTCTTTGAACCTTTTGACGTCTTTTGTGAATTCAGCCATTTGAGCGCCTGACAGACTGCTTGTACACCGGTCATTGCTTTCTCCTGATCTGATACAGGGGGATTTTTCAAAAATGTTTTACCGGTAAGAAGGACTGAGTCCAGGAGTACCTTCAGGAAAGCAGAAACTCGAGTTGGTGAAGGCCGGAGGGACATCCGCATTGATCGCCATGTCTGATGCCACACTTCCGGCACATTATCGGGCACTTTCTCTGTTAGTGATTCGGACTTCACAAATAAAGTGTTGAAGAACCCGGCTGCATAAGCGGGCTCGCCCTTGTGACAGTTAAATAGCTGCGGCACTACATTCCCATTGAGGACTAAGTCAGTAATCACGATCAATTTCATCCACAAGCAATTTTTTTTGGAGACTGACTTTCTTTGTTAATAGCTTCAAACCAATTTTGTGCGTTGTATTCAGTCCTTATTACCACATTGCTGGTGCCACCATCAATGGAATCCAGGAAGACTTGATTCAAGGGTTCTCCGACCCTTCGTCTTTCCAATAAAGCATTCAAGGCGTCCCAAGCTGCCAATTTCGAATTCCTGCTAGTTTGATGGGTACCATATGGCGATAGAAGCTGGGAAAGCTCTTTTTCTGTTTGAGATGATCCTATAAAAAAAATAACTGACAGAAAGATTAATGTCAGCCTCTTGAAGTTGTCATGTAAAGGAAAGAAGTTGATCATGATCTCACAGACAACCAGACTCTCATTGCCCCCCACAATTTTTCTTCTCTTCATGCCAACAGCCTGCTTGGTAACTTCACCTTCTCCGACCTTTTCTTTGGAACACACCTTTCCAGAGTTTCTTTCTTTGCTCTTCCTCGTCACTTTTTTTGTGCTCACAAGACTTGTGTCACTATCTGTCAAATCTGCCGAACCCCCTTCTACCGTTGTTGCTTGCCTCTTTCGCAATTCCTTCTTATGAGCTACACTGACTGGAAGATTGATTTGACCGACTGGGGATTGTATCTGATCGGTTGATTTCTCAGATTCAGCGCAGGGATTGCAGACAGGAGTATTTGATATTGGAGTTTGGTCATGTGATCTAGTCCTTTGTGTTTCATTCCGAGCTTGAGACTCAGTCGATTGAGTGGAGCCGTTTTGTGATTGATCAATTTTTTGGTGAGAGTCAGGGGCTCTAGCAGGCCTCTCTCGCTCTGGGTTTTCCTCTTCAGAGTTGACATTAGAGATAGATTCTGAGACCGCGAAAATTCGTACTTTTGCCTGCAATTTGTCATTTGATGTTTGAGACCTAGGGGAATGTGAGGCGAGATTCTCTGATTGCTTGATTTCTTGCTGAGATTTAGCTAACTTGGTGTGGTTTTCTTGCTCTTCACAATCGAGGTCAGAGGAAAATTTAGACGACAGCATAAATTCTTCTTTACTAATTGAATCTTTCCTTGTCTTGACTTGAGTTTTTTCAACCAGTGCATTCCTATTCTTAGTCAAATCTAGGTTCTTGATGACTTCATTGTTCATCTGGATCGGTAAAATATTGTCGCTGGTACTAGGACTGCAGTCGGATTTTTCTGGTGAATGCCTTCCCTTGGAATCCAGAGGTTGTAGTGAAAATTGATATTTTGCGCCAAGGTCCTCGTCCTCGTCATCAATAATTATCCAAAGTTTGTCCGCCGGAGGAAGAGGTTTGTTTTGTATTATTGCTATGACCAAAAAAATAAGTTCTAGCTTTGCAGCGCAAGGAGAAAGGGCCTGATACGTACCATTACCAGTAACTTTACACCTAAGGGTCAGGTTTTCGAGATCCTTTTCGATTGGATCAGTCAAGCAATTTGAGTTCTTTGCCTCTTCTAAAGCGGCAATAAGTTTAGAATATACTGGAAGTGCTGTGGATGCCCGCAAGGCCTTGGTGTCAGAGTGATGATCTTCTGTGTGTATCAAACCATTGGAAGTTTCCACTCTTGATTGAACAATCTTGCTAGGCCTGGAGATTCCAGAGGAAAGTGTTTGTTTGCGATTCGGCTGAGGCTGTGATTCTTCTGCTTCTTCTTGACTAGAATCAATCACGGGATGGCATTCTATCGTGGGTAAACCATTTGCATCTGAGGCTTCGTCTGCAGCATTTTGAAATGAATTGACAGTTGAGGTAGCTGAATTTTGAGGCTGTGCTTCTTCTGATTTTCCTTTACTGGAATCAATCAAGGGATGGACTTCTATCGTGAGTATACCATTTACATCGGATACTTCATCTGCAGCACTTCGAAATGAATTGACAGTCAAGTGGGCTGAATTTTCTGAAAAAGCAGGAGAATTTGAATTCTTAGTTGAATCTAGCCGCGGATTCAGATTGATTTGTTCATTTCCTGAGGTGCTCTGAGAGGAAATGGGTGATAAGTCAGAAGAGTTATCTGGGATGGGTGCATTGGTTGAGAGTGAAAATTTGTTCAGGGGTGTGGGTGACTCAAAGTGAGAGTCCCCTCCAATTGGATTCTGGATATTGTCTGGATTTGTGCTGTTGGCTGAGTTCAGCATTTCTCTGTTGTCTGAAGTGCTTTCAGATGAGGCAATAGGTAAGATACATGGATCTTCAGCGGAAGTTGTAGTTGTCGAGGGTAAAATGGGGTTTGATGAAGTGCAAGAAGCGGATTGAGATGATTCTTTGATTGTATTCTTGGGATCGTTTGGATTTGAATGTCTGGCTGACTCGGACTGGAGTTCATTATTGATATCTTTTCTAGCTTCCATGCAAAGATGATTGTGAGAAGGATTTTGACTAAGAGAGGTTTTGTCTTCCATCTCCATATCGGATGAGTCGTAATCAGCAAGAGACTGCTGCGCTTTGGAAATCTCACATTGTAATTGAGCAGAGATAAATGCGGGGTCCTCTTCGTTTGTTTCAGTAGTGGTATCACAGGTGAGTTCGCGCCTTGATTGAGAAGACTTTTCAATTTGAAGACTATCATATCCAAATGTATTGTTGCTGGAATGATTCAATTGAAGATCCACTGCCTTGTCTAGCGAGTCGCTTTTCTCCACCGCGATTGGCTCCGAATGAGGTGAAGCTATTGGTCCAGAAGGTCTGCCAGGTGGATTGTCGCTATTTCCATTTGAGTGAAGATCAGTATTTGAGGATAGTGTATTATGATCGTGATTGCTTTGATTCATCTTCTGGTTAATGAAAATCAAATACTTTTGGTAGCTATGCCTTGATAGAAACAAGCTTGAGATTGGTAGTTAGTAGCACAAGGGGTGGAATAATTTTTATTTTGGATTGTGAACTGCGAAAATGTGTTAACCTCTCATCCCAGAGAGCATTCACTCCGAATGACTATCCGAGTACCCCCGGCAGCCTGCCCCGCGTCCACCATATACCATACAAATGAGTACTGGCGTCTGATTGACTTCCAGTTCACGGATGCATGAAAAACGTTCACTGATTTTTGCCAAACCAGAATCGATCCCCTTAATCATCTCAAAGGCTCCGCCTGCAAAAAACGAGGCCAAAGATGGCACAGCGGCGACCCGAACAGCTGGTTGCTGGCTTCTGTCGTGTTATTCAAGATGACCACTGAAGTGCTCGTCTCACCCGACTGCACTAATCATCGTATTGTAAGCCTGGCGCTGACAAGGGAATCTAAATTTCATTGCAACTGATGCTACTCAAAATGCAATTGATATCTCATATCTTGACTTCTAGTATCCCCACTCGATCTGAAAGATTACAAACGCAATCCCGTCAATGAGTAGAGGTGCACCAATTGTGTAAACCTCTTCTGGATAGACCCCTTGTCACGGACTTGACCTCTTTTTATGGCCTTTACACACAACAAAGGGATTTTCTGAGGGATTTTCTCGAAGTTGAACGTACTTATATCATAGACTCCTCTTGTAACGTTTTGCTATCATGCGCTGACATATCTTCTTTCCTCAATCGATTCTTTTCTGCTATTGATCCACAATAACCTACCCCACCATTCTATACTATGGATGGTGAGTTTCTTTATTGACCATGTCTGATAGAATTATAACTACTAATTGTTTGCTTAATTCAAGACCGAGACCAGCCACCAACATCAATATTTTGGAAGGAAGATCAACCAGCACGCTCGACCAAATCTAGAAATAAGGCTGTAGCTAATTGTTTACCTGATCGAAATTCAGCATTCTACCAAGCCGCCACCGACTTTCTGAAATTTCTACTTGGTCGCACTGTTTTGGAGACACCTTACCCCTCTGAACCCTCCCCCAGCGAATTTTCTCAGTTCTCCAGACTGCCACATCTGACTTTTAACAAGATCATGTCCAACCTTTCGGCCTTTTCCCTCCTTGTGGAGCTCAATAATCCACCTACACCATCTTCGAAAATTTCGCGTCGCCAAAAGAATTGTTGGGAGACTCACAGACAACAATTCTTGCACGACTTGACCATCTTTGGTATTCCACGTGCGACACTTGCCTGGAATCTTTCCGAAAAGGTGCCCTGGAACCAGGCTGTTCTAGCCTTTGCTGTCAAGCACTTTGATCAAGCTCACCTCAAAGGAGCCTTCTCAATTTATCCTATCAACCGCGAGGATGACGGTGGCCTCACAACTCTTGGAATTTATGAGCGATGGTTACGAGGACACCGTGAAGCAATAAAACGGATGGAACGCTCGAACATCCAAATGCAAGAGAAGATCAGGAAAAGAAGAACTACAGTAAGTGTTATTAATTGTGATCCACCTTTGTGCTTGAATTCTGACCTAATGTTTTGTAAGCTTCTGGGGTACCGTCGAGACACGATTGAAACATGCTTAGATATCCCACCCCTGACCTTGCTACCTGACGGAAGCTGCATCTCGGACACCGAAGATGCAACACCAAAACAATTGCGTGCTGTTGGGGTTCACTGGAGGAGCAATGAGTACTCTAACTTCCTGCACCTTGTTGACAGTGTCTCTTACAACCATCAGAAAGACACCAAAGGAGCGCGGTGGGCTAATCTCCGATTGGATTCAAGGCGAAAGCCCGCATCACGTGTTGATTACTCACGCCGTGTAACCAAAAACCTACCCGAAAACTTCTACTCCCCTGTTTTCCTTGCAAAGCTTTCTCCAACTGATTGTGCCGTTCTTACCAGCACGCCAGCCTCATCTATTCTCTCAGAATATACTGCTATACTTCAATCACACATTGGCTAGAATAACTTTAGACGTTGTTTTTATAGGCCATACAGTTGCTTATTACCCTTTTCCTCCATGAACTTGAAACAATTGTATATAAGAGTTTTAAATTTTTTCAATCTGAATAAGATTTACTCAATGCGGATCTACTTAGACGTTTCTATCACACTTCTATTGTATTCAGTCTCAATTTCTCAATTAAAACTTATTTTCATTCAGATTTTTACATCAAGTAACTAAAACAGTACAAAAAAATAGATCGCTTACAGCCATGC